>NW_009210049.1:1531-4349 GCF_000690835.1 Fulmarus glacialis
GCCACGCTTGACCTCGAACGCACACGCGGCCTGGGCTGTCAGGCTGGGAAGACAGTGAAGAAAGCCCACACATTTCATAAAGCAGGCCGGGGGATAGACGAGAGAGCTCGGATCGGTGTCCCTGCCGCGGGAAAGGCTGTAGCAGAAAGTGCAACGCCGCTGTTAGACATCGGAGCATGCACAGGGGACAGATCCCCGGGAAAACATCGCAGGAGATGTCCAAAGCCATTCCCTGCTCCGCTGTCATGGCTTGCCCCTCGGGTCCCTGGCAATATCCCCAAGTCCCTTGATTATTTTTATTGTCTCTCTCTTCCACGCCGAGCCCTGCTTGCTGTGTCAGCAGGCGTATTTATAGCATCGCTCTCCTCCCAGACTGATGTCAGGAGCATCCTTTCCCGGACTGATCACTACCTGTCACTCCAGGCTTTTTCACTCTGGCCAAGGCACTTGCAGCCACTTTTTCTCTGCAGCTAGCTTTTGCTCCTCATGGGCACCATGTTTCACATGCAAACACCTTCCAGATGTCTGCAGGCAGCTCTGGGGTGACAGGGAGCCGAGGGGACATTGCCAAGGGGCTGTCCGTGCCCGGGGGGGGGTTGCGGCAGGGCTAGGGGGGGGGGTCCGGGCTCCCGGGGCAGCGACCCCGAGCACGGCTCCAGCCAGCTGCTTCCCGCTCCTCCTCCCTGGGGTTTACTGCTTTCAGTGGAAGCCAAGCTTACTTACAGATATTTTTGTGTGCATTAATAACATTTGCAGCGCTGCAAGGCAGGATAGCGGGGCGAGGGAAGTGAGGACCTCTGCTCCGGGCGGGAGCTGGGGGGCTGCGGGGGCAAGGCAGCTCTCCCGACCCCACGCAGCGCTCCCTTTCATTGAAATACTGTCAGTGCTGGATGCTGCCCGGGCCAGCACAGCTTGGGTTACTGCTCTCCAGATCCTAGAGGGATGAGCAGTGTTTAATGAAGGTGATTCCTTCCTAAATGCAGGCAGGAAAGATGTGTGTTGGCCCCAGGGAGCACCGGGGGGCTATTGCTGGTCCCAGCCTTCCTCTTCCTCAGTGGGACAAATCCCTGGTGCTGCTGCTCGGCTGCTGGGAGCTGCTTCTCCTGCTCCTCAGGGTTGCTCTCAGGGGTGGTTGCAGGGGAAAATAATCCCCATGCAATTCCTGGGAAGACCCAAGACAGCAAGGGAGAGCTCGGCCGAGCGCAGAGGGGCTCCAGCTGCAGGCTCCCACCCTGGGGAAGAGCCCGAGGTGCCCATCCCCATCTCCATCCGAGCGGGGCACCCTGGCCCAGCACCACCAGAGGTGCTGGGCAGGGGATCCCTTTTAGAGAAAGCCCTGGAGAAATGCTTCCCTTTTAGCAGAGCAATGCCTCTGCATCCCGGAGCTCGTGCGCGCAGGCACGGACACACATGGCGTTTGCAAACCAGACCGAGTACACGTTTCACTGTCATTTACTCCTCGGTACCTCTGAGGAATGCGAGGAGGATAAGAGGGTGCAAAGAACAATGATAATACTCCAAATAATCAAAACCCTCTCTGAGAAGCAGATCCTACCAGCTTAAAGCGAGCCTCCCTTGGGAAAGCCGTTTCAAGCACCATCAAAAAAAAAAAAGCCTCTCTCTTCCAGGAACCCCTCTACCTCTCTGCAAAGGAGAGCATGCATTTTTTATTTATAAGCCAAATAATAATAACAAAATACTAATAAGCTGTGAAAGCTGGGAAACGCAGCCGCCTCCGGCGGAGTGTCACTGTCTGCCCCGGCAGACGCGCAGAGAAGAGCCCTCGTGCTCGGCGCGGGGAGCGCTGGGGAGGGGAGGTGGATGCAAACTTGGGGTTGAAAGCAGAGCTTATTAAAAGCACGTCCAGCAGCACTGGCACCGGCATGCAGAAGGCTCAGCCACCTCTGCAGAGCGGGCAGGATTAGCCCATTTTTTTCTTCAGTGGCAGCGCTCCTGGTTAACTGGGGCACGGCAGTACTCCTGGCTCTGCGGGGGCTCATCCCGCACCCGAGGTGGACAGGAGAAATCCCCCGGGATGCCGTGAGCCCCAGCTGCACAGGGATGCAGGGCGGGGGGTGTTGGCCACCCACCACCCAGCAGCAAACCGCTGCGGCTCCGAGGACCTGGTGAAAAGGGTTTGCATTTCATGAGCATGTACAAACTAGCAAGCCCACCCCGGGGGGCTTCTAAGGCTTTGATGGGGCAGATCAGCTTAGCAAAGCCCAGCACCTTGCTGGGCTGGTCCCCAGGCACCAACCCACGTTTCCGAGTGGAGCAAATCCTCCTGCCCGGTGCCTGAACCTGGCACCGAGCAGCAAAACTGCCTCCATCACCCATCGGCCCCGCCTGGCAGGTAGAGCTGGCACCTCTCCGCCAAGAGGGCAGGAGGGTCAGTCTGCGGGATGGATGGTGGCACTCGAACGGCCGTGAAGCTGGCAATGCCACCCCGCAGCCAGCCGGGTCAGGGTCTGTTAACCAGCACCGTAAATCTGCCGCTCCCTGTTAAGCCCATGGTGGGGAGGGAGCGCGGTGCTGCACGGCAGAGCTGCACGCACAGGCCCCCCCCCGAAATGCCTTTCTCTCCGGGAGCAGAGAGCTTTCCCTTTTGGTCCCGATGGCAGCTCCTTGGGGGTGCTGGATTTCAAGACGTCTAATGTGCCCCTGCTGTTTCCTTGGGGCTTGCAGACTGTGGCATGGGCACGGGAGCTGGCTGAGCATCCCCAGGCTCGGCTCCGCGTCCCGACCTCTCCGTGGAGAGCTGCAGAAGCGTGTCCCCATGCATGCGCTGGAGGAAAGCTTCGGGCTCAGGCACCTCGGA
>NW_009210049.1:4386-6969 GCF_000690835.1 Fulmarus glacialis
GCGGGTTTAAAGGAGGGCTGAAAGCAGGGAGACAGTCTGAGGGTCCCCGGAGCCATGGAGCTGGGTATTTCAGGAGCCAGGCAAGTTCTTACATGGAGTTTGCCGGGCTCAAACCAGCTCAGCAAGGTGCAGATCTGCCCTTGCTCCTCGGGGAGGTGCACGCTCCCACCGTGGCATCTCCATCCTGCTGCCGGAGCCAGCACCCAGGCATGGCCCCACTGCCCGTGCTGCCTGCGCCCCGCTCCCAGCCCCGTGGGGAGACGGGGGTGGGTTTGATTAGAAAAGCCAGAGGCACCTTAATTGAGTTTCCCAAGGCTGCTGCAGGCACAAACTGGATGTGCCCAGCTCCGAAAACAGGCCATTCCCCAGCTCTTCCTGCGCATACTGAATCTTCATTTAGGCAGCCGCTCCTGCCAATTAACTCAAAGGCTCTCGTTAGCGGCCTGGTGTTGATTGGCCTGCCAGGGCTCCCCCCGGAGCTGCTGTGGCTGAAACAAGCCTGGAAGCAGATTTGGCTCCAAGCTGTGTCAAGGGGCTTTGTCTGGGGAGGGCCAGCAGACCCCCTCTCCCATCCTCTCCGTGCTTCAGCCTCTTCTCCTCTCCCCTTGGCTTGCCCTTGGTCCTCCTCCCACGGGCATCTGACCCTCCTGCCTGCCCCAAAAACCATTGACACGAACCAGTTGGGAGCAACTTTTTCTGCAGCAGCATCACCTCCCCTCCCTGCAGCCCAGCTCCCGCTCAGCTCCAGGACTTTGGTGTCCAAACCCTCCTGTTTGGCCTGAAATTAAAGCATCAGCATCCTCCAGAGAGAGCTGTGGGTGCCTGCACCTCGGGCATGGGCTGGCACCTTGCTGGAGGGTGGCCAGCGGGTGCCTGGGCAAAGCCTGCTGATTCTCTGCAAATAGGTCATTACACGAACGAGCTCTGCTTAGCAGGTAGGTAATGTGCTCCGGGAAAGGCTGCGCTGATGGGCTGGGAGCAGCGAGGCTCTCCTGCCAGGCTGCTGCGTTTCCGGACTCTGTTTCTGGACAGATGCAAGTGGCAGAGGCGAGCACCCACGGCTAGCAGCCAAAAAGCCCTTTTTCCCCTGTGCAGACCCAGGACTGGGCTGGTCCTGCCCTGCCAGCCCCTGCCAGCGACCCGAGCACACCAAATGCCAACCCAGCCGCCGCTTCATCGAGCCCAAAGTCCCAAGCACCAGGAGGGGACAAGTCCTGGGACACACGTTGCAGAGTGCCGGGAACGGCTGGGTTTGCAGTGAGATGGGTGAAGGACAGAGGGCTGTGATGGGACAGACAGACGGGGGACAGGCAGGCTGTAATGTTGGCCACAGAGAGTCCTTGCCCTTTGCACTGAGCACAGCGGCGGTGGGGATGGGTCGCGGGGCTGTCCCCGGTGTCCCCGAGCGAGAGCCCCACGGACGAGCCGACTGGGGAGAGAAGCAGCTGGAAACGTGGATCCAGTTGACTTGCTCTGGGTAATATCTCCTGATTATTTCACTGCAGCATGCTGAGGCTGCAAAGTAATCGAATTAGGCAAATATTATGGGGAAGAAAATGGGCAGATAAGTAGCTTAAAGTGATCGAAATGACCTGGAGGTGGCCATGCAAATGGTCTGTATAATATCCTGTAATAACCCTGTCCAGGCAGCTCCGAGGAGGCTGAATTCCAGTAACAGGGCATCTGACCAGGCTCATTCGCAGTGGCAGGCGAGGGCTGGTGCTGCGGACGGCAGAGGCTCGCGAGTCCTGGTCCCCTGGGGGGCTCAGCCCTGGACCCCCCTCATCCCCAGCACCCGGGCAGGGGGGAGTCTCCAGCCAGCCTTGGGGTGCGGGTGGTTTTGCTGCTGGGGGAGCATGTGCCCCCCCGTGCCTGCAGCCATCAAGGACCTACACGCCGCTCCCGCTCCGTGGAGCTTCTCCAGGGATGCTAAAGAGGGTCAGGCTCAGCGAGAGACACCACATTCCCTTCTCCAAACCAGCCTGATAAATCACTGGGACAGAGAGACTCAGACAGGGGCAGGAGGGATAGATACGGGATGGCGCACGCTGAGAGCTGCAGAGCCCCGAGACGTCCCCAGGCAGAATGGCCACAGCCCCCGGGCGCACATGCCGGGCACGCAGCCAGGATAGGGGAAAAATGGGGTGAAAGAATTCAAAGCACATCCTGGGATCGGGATAAAAGCTCAGTTTAAACCCCCTCCCGTCCCTTCACACAGGTAGGGAAGCTGGGAGCAGTGAAAGGAGATGATAAAAAATAATTCTTCTCCTGGCATCGAGCAATGAAAGAAGACAAACCATAAACTCACGCTGCCTCTCCCCGGGGATGCTGACACTGCCGTTGCTTGCTGGGGAGCAGAGCCGCCCCCCCTGGGATGCGGGACTGGCAGGCAGGCACAAAGGAGACTTTATTTTCCCCCCCCTTTGCCAGATGCATTGAAGGAGATCAAGAAAAAACACCCCTCCATCACCGGAATTGAGAGGGGAGCAAAAATAGTCCTGGCTGGAAATGTGAGTACAACAAAGTCTCCTGTCACCCATCCGCTGCGCACGCGGCAGGTAACGAGACCATGCCACCGCGGCC
>NW_009210049.1:7085-10314 GCF_000690835.1 Fulmarus glacialis
TCCCAAGCCGGCAACGCCAAAACCCTTCTCGAGCAAGGTGCAGACACAGCCGGGGCAGCAGCGTCCCTCCATACCCCTGTTTTCGGGATGTTCCACATTCCCAGCACAGCCCAGAGCTTCCCAGCCTGTGTCCCCTCGCTTGCCAGCCCGCTGCCTCTCCAATTGCCCAGGAGAGACCCCGGTCCCTTTGCTGCTTGTGTCTGCACCGCACCAAGGGCGAGGAAGCCCTGACCTTTGCTCCAGGTTTCTGTGCATAGCAATAATGATAATTAATCAGAAATAGCTTTCGTGAAACGGGATCAGCTTGTGCCACTGGGTTTCTTTCCTGTTAGGGGAAACAAAACAAGATATGAACAAAAAAAACCCACCCAAAACTGGGTGCCCTGATAGAAAAGGCATAAATGATACATAATCTGATGTGCTTGGGGAAGCAGCTCTTGAAAGAGATTGACTTTGACAGCCTAATAAATGTCAACTTGTGACGGGCCCCAGCTCCAAGATGAATCCTCCAAACTTTAATTGGAGACATGATGCTCCCATTACCCAGAACAGAAAATCCCACCTCCCTGCCTCGGATTTCTCCATTGATAAAATTATCTTTTTTTGTGCCTCTAATTGATTGCAATGTTGCCCTTCCCCTGGAAAATTTGCTCCTGCAGCCTGTCAGGGCTGGAGAGGAGCCTTGGAGATGGCTGGAAGGGCCCCTGCACAGCGCAGGGAGAGGACGGGGGGCACAGGGAGACCCCCAAGACCTGTAGCATCCTTGGTGAGCCCATCTGCTTCAGAGGAGGAGGAGGAGGAGGAGGCAGAGACTGCCAGGGAGGGATGGCGAGTGAACTGCCGAAGGGGGGAGAGGGAAGGGCGTCGCAGAAATTAGCTGATAGCCATCTCCCTACCTGATTTTAATTATCCTGTCAGATTTAGCAGGCAGATTTCAGCCCCGCTCGCCGGCAGCTGACAGAGCCTCGGCGGCGCTGACAAGCAGAGATTAGCGAGGCTAAGCCGGGGACGCGGCTGGAGGCTCCCGCCTCGCCTCCATCTCTGCCCGCCGGGGCGCAAGGAAAAGGGGGTTTCGCTTCCGAAGTGGAGCGGGAAGAGGGGTCGCTGCCACCCTGAGCGGCACAGGGTGCCCGCAGCCACCTCCAGCCCCCCCGGGGGCACAGCGGGTGCTGGGGCACGGCGATTCAATGCAGCCCCTCTTCTCCGCCGTCTCCTTCCCGAGCAATGCAAGAGAAACCCCTGGCATCAGCCACCAGCTATGCCAGGCATTAGGAGGGGAAAAACGGCCAGTGTTCCCACAGGCTAATGGTCCATATTTTGTTTACACTTTCCACTTTCTCATCTAATAGCTGCTCCTGGGCTCACTGTCGTTTTTCTCTCCTTGCTGCTACCACCAGCAATTACTCCCCAGCATTTGCATTTAATGATAAGGCCAGGGCCGGGTGTTTTGAATAGATGTCACACGATCGGTGCTTTAATAGCGATGCTGCTCCCTGTGTCGGGGTGAGAGGACCAGGAGGGGAAAGAGGGGCACAGAGGAAGGGCGAGCAGGAATCCGGGGCGGCAGGACCAGCGTGCATGCCCATGGAGCGTGCATGGGACCTTTGCATGCAGCTAAACCAGTGCCGTGTCTACTGGTGCTACTGGTGTGGAGCAAGGCAAGGGGAGTGTTTTGAGGAGTCAACCTGGAGCTTACCCCTCCCCTTGCCAGCAAGGCACGGCTCATCATTAATGATTTATTCTTAATTAGGCTGTTCTGTCCATTGTAACCGTGCTCTGGCATCTTCAGCACCAAGGTGTCTCAGAACAATAAATGTGTTGGCAAGAGAATGAATTCCCCACCTATCGCTTAGGTAGCGTGGAAATAATTACATAGCAACTAGGTGAGCTCAGATTTCATGAAGCTCTTTTGTTCACTGGGCGCCTGATCCCGTATGTTGCAGGTAACGGATACGGCAAACACAGGGCTACACACGCACGGCTACGCGGAGAGGGATTAAGGGGGGAATAGCGAGGCACGAGCCCTGGCACAGGGCTCCTCTGCGGGAACCGTACAGGTTCAGCATCACCCGAGATGGAGCCGCCAGCAAAACACCCCCCAGCCCGTAGGCTGGGAACACAGGGGGAAGGTTTAAACTGGAAATGTTTGAAAATAGGGGAAAAAAGACCCAGCCGCGAGAGAAATCCAAGACACCTCATTTTAATTGTCTGCCGCTCTCGGCTCACCAGCTAATGCCGGGCAAGAGGAACGGCAGAGGCGTTTTCCAGCTGATGAGCAGCGGTTGTCTTCATTTACAAATAGCTCCTCTGATTAATTGCAGGGAGGCGACGCATTTCTGCTGGCATCGCTGATGAGCCCTTCGGGGACCAGGGTCACATTGCGAGCTCTGCTCCTGCCCAGGGAAGGGCTGGAGCCACGCAGGGGGGGTTCTGCAGCCGTGGCATAGGAGCGGGACCCCTCGAGCCCCGCGCCTGATGTCGGGTCAAAAAGCACAGCCGTCATCCTCCCGGTCCCTGCCGGGGCCCAGGACCTCCATTTCAAAGCAATGGGGTGGACGGGGACCTGAAAGTGGCTTTTGACTTTGCAGCGGGGGACGCAGGGAGGGGATGCCAGCAGCCTCGCCGGGATGGATCGTCACCCTGGTGCTTTAGCACAGCAGAAAGGCCCTGCAATCGGGCATATGTTACTGCATTAAGCTTGAATCCCACATGCAAACTGCCAGAGCTGGGGGACAAACCCTGTTCTGTGTGAGCACCCAGCGACAGCGCTTGATCCTGCTCTCGGAGACTGCGTGCCTGCACCACAGCCCCCAGGACGCTGCATCTGCAAAGGCACGATGAGCCGGAATGAAGAGGGCTGGGAAAAACCACTCCCTTACCCCCTCCCTTTACAGCAGAGGGGTGGGGAGGGAGCTTTGCATCGGGAGGCATCCCGATCCCCAGCACGGGGTGCAAGGCCAGTGGTGCCGCAGGTCCCCGTGCAGGGCGAGCGAAGCAGAAGCCGTGCGGCAAGGGGCGGGCGAAGAAGAAGCCGTGCGGCAGAGCTCGGGAGCCACCGTGCTGCTGGAGGCAGCAGCTCCCCGATCAGCCACGCACAAAAAACCCACCCCAGCACCACCAAAGAGCGAGCTCCTGCCTCTTCGAGGCCATTAATGAACCCGCAGCGCTTTCTGAAAGAGTCCTCGCGCTCACCGCAAAGCCCTGGCCCGGCTCCAGCCACGGTAATTAC
>NW_009210049.1:10502-10940 GCF_000690835.1 Fulmarus glacialis
CGGCCCCCTTCCCCCCCTCCCAGACCTGCAACATATACCCCTGGAAGATGCTGCCATTCCAGTGTAACCAGTCTGCCATCCCATAGCACCCAGTGCACGGTGCATGGTGCAGGTACAGGAGGAAGAAAAACCTCCTTGCAAGGACCTGAGCCGGAGGGGGCTCAGCACCGCGGGGATGGGGGGCGGGGGGGCTCAGCAGCATTCGTCCCCCCTCGGCCACCCCTCATCAGCATGCACCAGGGCTGAGCGGCGGAGCAGCTCCCGCCGGGGACAGGTTTATATGCAAGATGAGTTATATAAGCCGTGCAGAACCGGAGTCAGTGGTAATGAGACGCTTGTGAAATCTTGCACCGATCTGTGTCAGTGCCCTAATCGCAGGCGACAGCTGGGCTCTGCGGCTGGTTGGAGATGATAATATTAATGTCAGGAAGCATCAAG
>NW_009210049.1:11484-13574 GCF_000690835.1 Fulmarus glacialis
TTCCTTTTTAATTCAAGCGTCTTTTCCCTGTCTCCGGGTGCGGCTGCCAATCCAGAATTTATTAGCATGCAATCTGCTCTCATCTGGGATGCCGGTGGAAGGGGAGCTGACAGGCAAGCGCAAACAAACAAACAAACTACAAAAGCAAAGGGTCGGGGATGCTGCGGATCCTGACGGATGCGAGGCACCCGGGTACCGTGGCTGGGTGGAGACGGGCAGAGGCACTGGCCGCAAAGGCTCGGGTGGGAAAAAGCGCTTAAGGATCACATTTCTCTTAGTTATTCACCACGAGCAGTCTTCACAGCTCACAAGCCTTAAAAAGCCTGGAGATGCCTTTTTGGTCAGCGGAGTCTTTCTCCTGTCCTAGAACTCCTTGCACTTACGAAAGGATGACTTTCGTCATCCAAAAACCTGGAGTCCTTAATGTATATCTCTGCTGTAGGTACATCAGCTCAGAGCCACTTTTGGGCTGGGTGCGCTCAGTTACAGCGGCCAAATCCCAGCTCTGGGAAAAGAGCTGCCCCCCAGCTGGGACCGACGAGCTGGGGAGGCAATAAAAGCCCGGCGGGGTGGAGAGGGCTGACTTTGGGCTTTGCTGGGGCATGGTGAGGTGGCTTGCATTTTTTTTTTTCCTCTTTTGCAAGGGAAAAAGCACTTCTTGCTCAGGACCGAAGCAGAAACTCACAGCACTGCACCCTACAGGTAAAACGCTGCTTGCTACCTGCCCAGAAATGCTTGGTTTTAAGCTGTCCCTCCTCAGCAGCTTTATGCTTTGCTTTTTGCTGTTCAGTTTGCTCTCAAAAGCCCGGTGTTCCCAGGCCTGGCCCCTTGTGCAATGGATGCTCCTGTGTTCGATGCAGCGGAGATGGGGAGCAGTGTGGGGTTGCTGGGGCACGGGGGGCTGCAGAGAAGCAGTAACAGAGCAGCTGGGGAAAAAACTGAAGCAATAAAAGAGCAGGTCCCCCCATGGGGGGGAATTAGGGATCAATAACCCAGGAGGCAGAGAGTGCAGCAACCCTGAAACTCGCTGATGAGGGCGAACCAGGGGAGCAGTTAGCCCAGAGGAGCGAAGGTCCTAAAGGGCAGGTGGAGGGGCCCGGAGCTGACGCCTAACGGGGCTTTGGGGGACAGTAAAGAGATGATGGCTGCGATAATGCGCCATAGGTTACAGCATATGGCGGAGGAGCTGCAGGGTGAGCTGGGGGGAGCACTGCACTTACCGGGGGGGAAAAGCAATCGGATCCTCAGTAATGGGTCTGCAAGGGGAAAAGGGGGGTGCTGGCCTTCGGGCGCCGGGCGCCGTTTCAGCCCTGGGATGCCAAACGTCTGCTCCCTGACACCGCGGAGCCTGAGGATGAGGGTGTCGGGGCAGAGGGCAGCATCTCGGCTGCCTCCATGCTCATGCAGGACTGCATGGTGCAGGAGAGTCCTGGTGTAAATGGGATCAGCGTTGCATGACCAGGTAACTCTGCTCCCTTTCCTGGGCACTCTTTATCCCCGTGGAGAAAGAAGGGCTCTGCCCATGGGTTATTCAAAGCCCCGGTCATGGTATTTCACATTTTTCCCTTAGTGTGATGCTGCTGGGGGAGAGAGGCGAAGGGGGAGCAGCTCTGTGTGCTGGTAGCAGCCAGGGCAGGATCAGGTCCTACACATCGCCTGGGGTCTGCAGCTGGGTGTGTGTTTAGGGGATGGGATGAAGATGTGGTCTCGGCGAGCAGCTGAGAAAACAGATTATACTGGCAGCAGGGCCAGGGGAGCCGGGCTAATTTGAAGCAGAAGGGAGTCTGGGGTGCTCGTGAGCGCAGAACTCGTGGAAAAGTGGATCTGTGACTCAGTGATTGACTTCTTAACTCAATTACTCTCGAGGCTGTTGCACAGACTCAACTTAACACCACCCCGGCTCTCTCCTCAGCAGATCTGCCGCTGTTCAGCAAAAATAAAGCTGGCGCTGCCCTACCCGCGCTGCTGGGCTCCTCCGTCTCCCCATGGCACTGGGTATGGGGATGTGCCCCGGCCGGGGCAGGGGAGCAATTAGTGTGCCGGGGCAGGGGAACAATTAGTGCTGAGCCCTGCGGGACACGGCAGGAGAG
>NW_009210049.1:13725-20294 GCF_000690835.1 Fulmarus glacialis
GGCCCTCAGCTCTGCCTGCGCCAGGGCTGATCCTGCCCCGTGCTCTCTCTTCCCGTGCCACCCAGGGCTAAGGGGGATTGGGCTCAGGGATCTTGGGACCCCACGCCTTGGAAATTTGGTGCAATTAATTTTTTCCCATGCTTAGCCTAGCTCTGCAAGAGAGCGAGGAGCGGAGCCCCAGACCCCTCAGCCTCTGCCCGTTCCGAGCATCCCCGCTGCCTCCCGGGATCCCCCTCCGGAGGGCAGGGAGGGGGTGGAGGGCAGAGGAACCCGCTGCAGGGCAAAGGGCTCTGCTGCTGCCATCTCTTAACCAGCAGCTTCTGTTATCTTCTAATGCACCAACATTTCTTCGAGATTGTGCTCAGTTGCTTCTCGCCCCATTATCACTCAAATGTATATTTTATGTGACTGCAACAAAGGCAGGTCATTCCCCTTACGCACCGAGGTGGAGCGGCTTCGCCGGCAGGATGCCGGGGTGAGGGGCAGGAGGCAGCCGGGGCTGCCCCATCCCACCCCTCGGATCTGCCCCTCTTGCCTGTCCTCCCTACAGGTACCAGCTCCACACGCTGCCTCTTCCCAAGCCCTCTTCTCCCTCCTGGTGCTTTATTCCTGTCCTTGCTCCTTCCTCCTCTCTCCATCCCTCGCTCTCCTCGTTGGAGCAGCCTTGGGGGGGGAAACCAGAGGTCTTGGCACTCTCCAGCCTGCCTGCACATCTCCGGGGCTAACCCAGGGAAGGCGCGGGAGGGATGCGAAGGGCACAGGGGATACAAGAGCTGGCTTTTGTTGGGTGAAAAGCCTCCCTAGCAGAGCCCTTGCCCACCATTGCCCATGCGGAAAGCTCAGGCAGCTGTGGCCACAGGTTTTAATTAAAATTAACCGTTGCCCGCAACTCCTGGCCACAATTACTCAGTCACCAGGTATCGGCTCCGCTGACAAGGAGTGTAATTAAGACGTGAGCATTTCTCCTTCCCCAGCCCTGGCACGAAGCAGCCCTCCTCCCCGTGATGCTCCTGCCCTCCGGGGCACTGCCGTGTCCCCAGGGACACGCAGCAATGGCACCCACTGCATCCCGGGGCTCCTTCGCTCCCTTAAGGCTTTGGGTCATGGCACAAATCGCTCCTCCACCCCGTGCTGGGAAGCATCGTGCAATCACAGTGCTGGTGTCAGCCCCCACCCCTCATTAAGTGCCATGCCCCCACTCAAGTAATTACTCCTATTTATAACCGAGCGTTCGCAGCCTGCCCTCAATAAACCCCCCGGCTGCTCTACCTCCCGCGCTCCTGTCGCTGACACAGAGCAGCAGCTATTTTTACCCCTCTCCCCTGGAGATGCTTCGCTCCCGATTCCAGTCGTGGGATTTAAAGAAACTCTGCAGCTCCTGCCACCCGCTTCCCCGGGGTCCCTGGGGCTGAGGCGGGGATGCTGGCCCCCTCCTGCCAGGAAAAAGGCTCGCCGGGTCCCCCCCTGGGTAGGGGACTGAGTCTGAGCGTGATCTCTTGTTATCCCTCTTCAGGCAGGAGATGCTCCATGCTGCCAAATGTGGGATCGTGTTAATCCAGTGGGATCTCTGGAGCCCTCCAAGGACTTTCATCTAGTGATCTCGCCAAAGGGTGGAGTAAAGCGTGACGCGGGGGGACCCATGGGAACAGCTTTGCAAACCAGCTCTTCCCAAGAACCAGGGTCTCGCTGCAAGATGAGGCCAGACAGACCCAAAGGAGAAGCCCCTTGGCGGAGGATCCATGTCCAAATGAGGCCCTGCTGCTGTGAAAAGACCTTTTTTCCCCTAAATATCTGCTCCTGTCCGTGCTCTCCAGGGCAGGGGGCTGGGCTGAGCCCACCCGGGGTCAGCGGAGTCAAGCAGCAGCTCCGTGCAAAGGCAACCCATGGCACCAGCTCCTGCTGCCCGGTAAAAATAGAAACCTTTCTTTATTGTCACACCAGCTCTTTTGGATGCAATTGCTGCATTTCAAAGAGGAGCCACTGCTCTGAACTCTGCATTAACACCTATCAGTGTAATTTCCCACAGCGAGTTAAGGAAGCAAAGCAGCACTTAACGTGCTCCTGTGCTCTGCAGTCCTGGGTGCCAAAGTGCTCGCAGATGGCTCAGCCCTTTGCAAACCCTCGAGCCGAGCTGGAAAATGCCTTCCCATCCATATCCGTCTGCAGGCCAGGCCTGGGATAGAAAGGAAAATGATTCATCTTCTATTCCAACATAAATCCAGCAAGGGAGTCTGCTTGCGGGGAGCTGAGACCAGGCAGGGAGAGCACCAGGCTTTAGCATCCCACGGGGCTGAGCTGCAGGAGCTGCTTCGCCTCCGTCTAAACACAGCAGGTCTCTCGCCAGCCTGGGAACTAAACCTTCCTTAAGATACTTATATTAGTATACTTATACTTCTTTAATATATTTATATCATCTCTGGGGGAGCTTGCTGCCGGACCGGCGGCTCTCCGGGGCTGCCAGCATCCCTGCACCCCGGTCCTGCCTGCAGGGATACCGGGAGGACGTTAGCTCAGGGGTTTTCTTTGATTATAAGCAGAGATCGGTGCTGCTTGTCACCTTGTGCCGAGCTCCTGCTGCCGGCTCACCCTGTGCCGGGCACGGCGGGCACCGCGGCACGGCCCCTGCGGCGAGGCGGCAGAGCCGTGCATTAATCATTCCCACTGCACGTTGAGCCATCTGGATGGTATTGGCCCTTCTGCCACACCACGGAGGATTGTTAACACAAAGCATATGCTTTGTTTGAAATTAATAATAATTGTAGGCTCTCACCAGCTGCTGGTAATTGGCTCCCCTTTCGCAGAGATAACTGAGAGCAGCAGGGTGGAAATTCAGCCGATTCCTGGCTCCTTTTCTAATGAGATGAGTCCCCGGGAAAGGTGGCTGTTCTGCAAGGGACACCGTGACACCGGACGGGTAATGGCTTTTAATAACCGGCTACACGTGCCCCGTGCCACGGTGATGGTAACACACAAGCACCGGGGCTGCTCGGGGACCCCGGGGGTCCCCTCGGCAAGCAGCCGCAGAGGGAGCAGACCCTTTCTGGGCACGGGCAGGTTTTAGCAGCCTCGTTTGCTGCTTAATTGTTGCCGTCAGCAGCAGATCAGCACAGAGGGTGTATTTTTGCATTTTCTCACTTAAGCATCAGTCTGGGCAGGTGGGTGTTGGGAGGCTGGTGGGGATATTTATATTGCAGTCCTGACAAAATCTGCGTGCGGAGGAGCACTGTAAAACATACAGAGCGTTATTTTTGTTCAAACAGTACGTATTAAGGCAAAGGGAACGTACTAAACGCATCGGCTGCAGCAGAGACATATGGGAGCTGAGGGCTTTTAAAAATCTCTGGATTCAATCTAGGCTTCTAAATGCAACCTACCCCGTGACAGCTCTGCGGCTGCAGGGGAGCGAGCGGGCAGGGACACGGCAGCAGCCGGCAGGACTCTGAAACTGGGGCTTTGGCCGCATCCCCCCCTTTGCCATCATTAGGGTCCAGCCGATACCTTTAATGGGATTCCTGTAATGAAAGTGTAGGAGTAGCATGCAATATCCAAAGAGCTAAAATGCTCTCCCGGGCTCGGTGCAGCGCTGCTGTAATACAGTTTATTGGTGTTTTAGCCTTCGTCAAATATTCAGTGCTGGAAAATGACACGGAGGGAATTTCAGGCTCACGGCAGGGTGTGGGAACCCTTCCCCATGCTCCCATTACCTTCCACAGCCCAGCGAGACCACCGGCACTGCAGAAATCACTGTCCCATAAGAACAGCGATGCCCTGGACCAAAACCAGCAGCAAACTGCCTTTCCAGAAGGCAATTGCCTTTTGCACACCCTTGGCCACCAGCCCTCCTCATCTCCTTCAGGCCCAAGCAGCAAATTCAGCTGCTCCTTTGGTCCAGGCTTTGCACACACGCTCTCTCTGGAGCGTCAGCCTCTCCAGTCTCCTGGGGCATCACGTTGGCCTCAGCGCATCCCGATGGGAGGGTCCAGCCGTGCCCTCCTTCATCCCACAGAAGGATGCTCCCCAAACCCTGGCTCCAGCCAGGCACCCCTCGGTGCCCTGCCCTGGGGCGTTTCGGTGCTGGGGGGATTGCTGCGATGTGCCCCTTGCAGCTGCAGCTACGGGGTTTTTTTCCCACAGCAGCCGTCATTATAAATATTGCCAGATGAGTGGGAAGGCGAGGGAGGACCAGTAACTCTGCTACGGGCTGGCACCAGCCTGGGAATTTGCACCCAGGGCTAGCAGGGGGCTCCCGGCTGCAAGGGGGTGCGGGCTGGCCGAGGTCCCCGGGATCGATGCGGGTGGGTCTGCGGGGGCTGAGCACATCGTCCCGCAGCTGAGCCGTGGCCAGCAGAGGCCACGGGATCAATGCGGAGTGAAGGAAATACAGCTGCGGACACGCGGCTTTTACAGCTTCCTTCCCCAAGAAAGGCTGGTTTTTATGGACTTCTGGTAATTGCCAATTAATTTTGCTGAGGCCAAGGGCAGGAAGGCAGCCCAGCTCTTTAAGGGCATCCATGCAGGGGTGGGAAAATGGAAAAACAGCCTCCTTTTTCCCACCTATTTTCCTGTACAGTCCTAAGCAGAGTCTGGACTGATGCAATCCCTGCAAAATCCCAGCAATGACCAGTCCAGCACTTCTCGAGCCACTGAAAAGGAAAGAAAAAGCAGGCTGGGTGGAGTTAGGAGTTGGCCATAGCTCCAACCCGTGGCCACAGTCACCACCTCCCTGCTCCTCGTCCTGCACCTTGTCATCAGCTTCGTTTATTCCCCATCCCGAGAAAGCAGCCGGGAGCTCCAGAACTCCAGAAACAAGACAAGCGAAGAGAATCCAGACCCTCCCAATTAGGCAATTTTTCTGAATGAAGGGCCCTGCTCCGCCCTGCGCAGGGAACGTGATTGACATAAATCCCGGGGCTGATTAGGGGCTTGTCATTTAGCACCTATAATGCCTCCCTCCTAATAGTATTAGGGCCTCCTCAGCGAGACGCTAATGCAGTTTGCAGCTGCACCGTGGCGCCTGGGATTCGGCCGCCGAGCGGCGAACGCACTGCAAAATGAACACATCTCTAATCCGAGGAGACAGTAATGAAAAAAGGAGCTGCCTTGACAAGGTGCGCAGAGCAGGGGGGAAAAATGGTCCCGGTATGCCCGGCCCCGGGAGCATCGTCTCCTGGCCGTGGGTAGCATCCCCACCCCGGCTGCTCGCTCCTTCCTTATTTCCCCATCCCGGAGATGCCCGAACCCCTCTTGCCTCGCTCTGCCCCTCCAAGCCTTGCCAGCTCAGCCTTCCCCTGGGATTCTCCCTGCTTTCTCCGCAGGGGCTGCATCCCTGGTCCATGCCCCTGGCCCCGGGATGCAGCTCTGCCTTCTCTTCCGGAGGGTGGTCGGGGAGAGGGGCAGGGGCGTTTGCTGGAGGTAGCGACCCTTAAAGCTCTGAACAAATCTCTGTTTTGATTAGCTCTGCTCCTAAATGATTTATAATCAGCATAATACAATAATGACAATAACTCCCTAATCAGATTAAAGCGCTCTCCATTTGTCTGGGGCTTTGCGCTGTAATCTCTTCCTCCCCTCTCTGCCATTGATTTTGTTTTCTCTGCCATCGATTTTGTTTTCTCAGCCCAGCCCCTCGCTGAGCCCCGCCGAGGGCTTTTCCAGCCTTTGCATCCTCCTTACCTGGACTTGATATTCCAGGTCACGTCCCCTTTTCCACGCTAAAATCCTGTCCATGCAGTCGGGGCAGGCAGGGGAAGCCGTGAGCAATTTACTCCGGCAGCAAAACCCCCGGCACTTCACCCGGCCTGTGCTGCTGCCTCGGTGAAATTTGATTAGTGCCATTCGCAGCAGCTCCCTCGTTAGCCTGCCTGGCACGGTACAAATCTCGTTAGACCCATAGGATTTTTAAGTGAAGTCCAGAAGGTGTTTCCATTTCTTTGGTTAATGAAGAAAAAAAGTGGTGGAGGCGGCTGGAAGGAGCGGGGATTAAAGCAGGAGGATGGTGAGGGGACAGGACTGTGTTAACACTGATTAATAATAAATAACCACCATAATGAGCACTAATTAATAATAGCACATGCTTAAGCAATTGATTCCTGGTGAATGGCATCGTGCCGTCAGGAGTCCCCATCGCTCCAGCTAACCAAGCCGGCAGCGCTGCTGGATGCTCCTGGCCATGCCCGGGTCGCCCAGGGTCCGGAGATGGGAACCAGCCCGGTTGTGGACAGGGATCATCCTCGCTGCTGTCGGAGCAGACCCGGGAAAGGATGGGAAGCCGCGGGCTAAGGAGCATCTCCCGTCCCTCAATGCACCCTGCTGCTTCCCAAACCTCTGCCCGCACCGGCCGGCAGATCCCAGGGCACGGCAAGATCTGCCACGCTCCGCGCTCTTCCTTGGTCCAACATTCACTCCTGGAAAAAAATGCTAGATACTTGGGTTTTCTCTTTTTTTAACCAGTTTTAGGTGTTTCTGCGCAGGGAGCGTCCCTGTGCCCTGCGTGAGCCCAGCCAGGGCGGGCAGCGAAGCCCACCGCCGCCTGCACAAGGGGAGCACGGCTGCGGGGGGCCTGGTTGTTT
>NW_009210049.1:20305-20800 GCF_000690835.1 Fulmarus glacialis
GCGTGTGATAGATAGATTGATACGGAGCTTTAATCAGTGTAATATATAAAGCACTTAATTTGCCTTATTAAAAGTCTGCACTTTGGATTTTCAGGATCCGGGAAATTAAGTCAAGCACCTAAGCATTTATTTGATTGAAAGAGATTATAAATAATTCATGCCTTTTCTTTGCCTTTGGTGGCAGACCTGCCGGGGTGGGGGGGGACCGGCAGCGGCTTCTGAGGTCCCTCCGTGGCGGTGATGGATCCGGTGTGCACCGGAGATGGCCCGTCCGGGGTGATGGGCACCGACGGAGCCTGGGGAAGCCCTGGGAGACCGTTCTGTGCCGATGGGGAACTCTCCCCGTGCCCGGCTGACGTGCTGGATGTCCCCTAGCAAGGGCTGTGCAGGGCTGGAGGTGGCCGGGAGGAGGAGGAGGAGCAGGAGCAGGAGAAGGAGCAGGCTGACCCAGAGCAAGTCAGGCTGTGTCAGGCCACGTACTGGTCTGACTGTACT
>NW_009210050.1:0-12439 GCF_000690835.1 Fulmarus glacialis
TCCTACCTAAATGATTCTATGATTCTATGGATGATGGATCATGTCTGGTAGTGTAGCATATAGCAAAATAAAGAGTTTGATCTTTGTTTAGATCTTTGGTCCTTGGCCAGTAGAGATTAGGGGGGTGGAGTGGGAACAGGAGGGCTGGAAGGGGGAGAGAAAAGGAAGAAGGCGGGGGGGGGAAAGGAAAAACCAAAGAATAGAGCAACCTTCCCCACTCCCACAAATCCAGGTTATAAATATATGTCATAAAATGTTTGTATTACTCTGCTGTCAAGCAAACCTATAGACAAATCTTTTTAGTACCTGCTAGTAATGCAGTGTTAAGTCTAATCAGTAAACAGTAATAAGAAAGATGGTCCATGTATATTTACTTCTCATTTTCTTTGATTAAAAAAACAAATCATATATGTGAATAAATACACTAGAAGTCCTAGTGTTCCTTTTTGAATCATTGTTTTTTCCACTATTTCCTTTTTTTTATTTCCATTTTTCCCATGGCTGCATTGCTTTGAGTTTTGTGAAAATCTGCACTGTCAGAGCAACTGCAATATGGCCTCATTGGCTGTCTGTTTTGCTTACCCATTTATTTTATTATGCACTGATTCCTCAGTTCAGCTACCTCTGTGCTGCATGGCTGTGGGGCAGTAACAGGGGAGGTGAATTTTGGCCCAGAAAAAAATAGTGTAAAAACATTATTTACAATTTCTGTGAGTATTGCAACAGTTGTCAGTTTTTTCCCTCCAATTTTCGTGCATGTATTTTTGAAAGACTATGGAGCTTCTTGCGAAACAAACAAGCAAACAAAAAAACCACCTTGTTTTTTTTCTGAAGAAGTAATATTTCTAAATAGCTAAAAAGAATACAAATATGCTATATTTTTATTCTTTAAAAAGAAGAACAAATTTCATCCTATGAAATTCTGATTACAGCTTACTGTTTATGCTAAATGTGAATGCACTAAGCAAGCTTAGTAGAAGTGTATGTCACAAATGCCTGCTTCATTCTGCAGGCGCACTACTAGTGTTTCTGCTACTTCCACTTTTGAATATCTAGCACAAAAGCATGGGAATTGCAAAGGCCACTACCTGATTTCTGAGACACACTCGGTCTCCCTCTCAGTCTCCCCTCCAAATCATTTAACCTTGTGTGATTATTTTTACTGGATGTTTTGTAGTTTTCTGAAAATGTTACATTTTTGTATGGTTTGTTTTCAGGAATCTTATGTTCGTCACTTCATTTTCCTGAATTTTGGAAACAAAACACATGGCTAAATAATGTTGTTACTTATTTAATGAGTGGCTTTGGGGTGCTGGGACTTAAGTTTTAGGACAGTGACTTTGGTCCAGGGAGTTGTTTCTTGAGCTGATAACTTACATAGATAAGTTGTACTGGAGGTGATAGAGGTGTTTTAAGAAGTGGTTCCTGGCTTTCTGTACTGTGATGCATTTCTAGTACTGAATCAGATTTGATGTAGGGTGATGCTAATTTGGGGGGTGGGTGGGTGTCCATTGTTGCTTTTTACTGCTGTGTGCAGAATGACTTGGCATTTCCCAAGGTTTGGAAACAAATTTATTTTCATTAGGACTCTGGTTATTGTGATGTTAGAACAGCCCTTATGTAAGTTCTGAGCAGCCATGCAATATGGAGAAAAGGAGGCTGAGGGGTGACCCAATTGTTCTCTACAGCTTCCTGAGGAGGGGAAGTGCAGAGGGAGGTGCTGATCTCTTCTCCCTGGGATCCAGTGACAGGACGCATAGGAATGGCTCAAAGCTGTGTCAAGGGAGGTTTAGACTGGACATTAGGAAACATTTCTTTACCAAGACGGTGGTCAAACACTGGAACAGGCTTCCTAGAGAGGTGGTCGATGCCCCAAGCCTGTCAGTGTTTGAGGCATTTGGACAATGCCCTTAACAACATGCTTTAACTTTTGCTTAGCCCTGAAGCGCTCAGGCAGTTGGACTAGATGATCATTGTAGGTCCCTTCCAACTGGAACTCTTCTATTCTATTCTATTTTATTAATAGCAACTAGTACATCCCTGCTTTGTTGGAATGTAATACCTGTATTGCTTCCTTTTCTTCTGCTTTCAGGGAACATTATGTATCTATTAACACAGATGTAAAGTGATTATGTTGCTCTTCTTTAGGCTCTTTAGTGGTCAAAGTACTGAATTTATAAATTTTTGTAAAGATATTACATACATTTAGGATAACTATCATTGAGAAAGGAGTGTGGTCATGATAAAATTTTAGTAGGAAGGAAAGGGATGACCCGTATTACATTTGTGAAATACTTTTAATATTTACAGTTACATGTTTTCCTTTTTAAAAGGAAATTGTCAAAGAAGCATTAATGGAGGAGCAAAAACGAAGTGAAAAGGCAATCGAAGACGCAGTAGAAAGGACAAGAGAGGAACTGATGGAATATATTAAAGAGCAGAAAAGGGTGAGTTACCAGTGGTTAATGGGTTTCACTTCATGTGGTGAGAAATTGGTGTAGTTTATTAATCCTGAAACCTGTCTTATAATGCACAAGAAAACAGAAGCAGGAGTTATGTCTTCAGATTTGTCACTCCTTTTTTCAAACAATTTGTTACTATGATATATTTCTTCATGTATATTTACAGAATTTTAAGTTCATCACAAGCCAAAAAGCAGAAAAGCAGAAATTAATATATTGGTTGAAATTTACAGTATTTCTTATTACAGTAATGTAAAGATGGGGCATAAATGCAGTATGTCAAATTCAAATCGTGATCTGAGTTCAGTTCATTGAAAGCATTTCAGTATCAATAACAGATGCTATTTTAAGTTCGCAAATGAACTTCATTGTGCAGTTTGCATGCACACAAAGGTTATTAACTTTTCCTCTCTACCCGTATTATATGACAGCTTGAAAATATATTGGTATTCTATTGAGCATGATTTATGGCCAGTGCACTGGTCTTGTTATGAAATGTTGTAATGTTCTGAAACTTGGTTTCAGGTATTCTGTTAATGCTCTATACTTGCAGTTTAATGCTTGTGTATAAACAGTAAAATGTAACTTAAAAGACAGTTTGATTTGCTTTTGGTAGGAGGAGAAAAACTGAACACACTTCTCCCCTTTAAGACTCTCTATAAAAATAAAAGCATAATTAAAAAACCCTCTTTCATATGGCGGTAGCAGCCCAAGATCAAATTCAGTTATTTCAGTATTCTCAGTAAACTAAAAAAATCACTAAGCTTGAATCCAATTGGTAATGTTGTCCCGAGAAGGAAGTAGAAATAATGTGTTTGGGCTCTTCTATTCCCTGCTTTTATGGGCTGAATAGTTTTATGGAAAATGGGATTTAACTTCAGAAGTTTCACTCTACTATTAGTTAAGATTAGTATTGGATGAGCTCTCTTCCATTATGTTGTGTGTGTGGAAGTTTACATTTAGCGGTATGGGAAACTGCTGTTAGCACGTCAGGGAAAACACGATCCATAAGGATGTTTGAGCTTGTTTATATCTGAAGTTGGTCATTTACAAAGGATAAGCTGTGGGGAAAGTGAAAATAGGTCCACTATAAAAATAGCTTGTATCATAAATAAATTGGTCAACGGGACCACTAGTGCAGACCATCTAGTCCATCTAATGCAGACTCCTCACTGTTGACAGCTAGATCACACCATTTTGAATTGACAGTAATTTTCTTCAGGCACTTCAATAGCAAGTCATCTGTCCTTAATCTCTTTAGATTTCCATTTGCATCAGGAGTGGAGACTTTCTTCCTTTTTCTTTCCACCTACATACAATTGGAGCTCATTGCCATTATTCCATTGTCTGACTACTGTTAGTCTGTCTTGTCCCTGTGAAGTTTTCACAAATCAGTGAAACAATGAAAATATAACTTTCAAAGAAACAAAATCCTCTTTGATTTACCTAGTAGGAGCATCATTTCCATTCATTCCATAGAGTTCTTGAACATCAAAGTATTTCAGTCAACTTTTTTCCCTTATTGATCAATTGACACGTATGTCCATTAGGTATGTAAGGACAACTAGCTTTCTCTGGCATGAGATTTATAAAGTCTGTCTGTATTTAAGTTGAGAGCAGAAGATGTTTTTAACTCCAAATCATTTGGTGTAATAGCTTTTATATGATTACATAAGAGGCAGAGTAAATAGATGTCGTGGTTTACCCCCAGCCAGCAAATAACCCCCATGCAGCCGCTCGCTCCCCCCCACCTCCGGTGGGATGGGGGAGAGAATCGGGAGGGCACAAGTAGGAAAACTCCCAGGTTGAGATAAAAACAGTTTAATAATTAAAAAAAACACAACAAAGTAGAACAGTAATAATAACAATGAGAACAACAACAATAACAGAATATACAAAGCAGGCGATGCACAATGCAACTGCTCACCAACGGCCGACCATGTGTCACAAACGGGGGGGGCGAGACACCCCCCCCACCCCCGTTTTTTATACTGAGCATGATGTCACATGGTATAGAATACCCCATTGGCCAGCTGGGTCCACCACCCCGGCTGTGCTCCCCCCTGCCCCGTGCGAGCACCACCCAGCAACCGCTAAAGCATCAATGGGCCATCAACACTCCTTTCACACCAAAACACAGCACCCCCCCGCAAGCTACTGGGAAGAAAGTTAACTCTGTCCCAGCCATACCAGGACAATGGACCTTGGTCAAAGTCCATGCACCTGTCAAAGTAATAAATATACTTTATGGACTATACTAAAAAGTAGCAGCTTATGGAAGGAATTCCTAGAAAGAACTCAGGGAAAATGCTTCACTTTCCTGGCTAAGATTCAGTGATGGGGTGGGTTTTTTTGAGTGACCGGGGGAGTCCCAGTTACACGCTTGCAAAGGTAGTGTACACCATGTATGTTTCACCATTGTTTTGAAAATAAGTTTGTCGACTCCTTCAAACCATGGGACATGGGCACAACAGTATTTGTATTTGGTTAGCAGTGATTAGGTGCTTCAGGAAAAGACTCATAAACAGATTCTTTTCCAGCTTATTTTGTAATAGTACAAAGTACATTTCATCCCTCATGGTAAATGTAGTATATACCAGTTTTCAAAGTAACTTGTAACTTGCTTAGTCATTTATTCCATTAAAACTTTCTTTTAGTAGAAGTATAATAGTTGTGATAACAGTTTAAGAAAATCAATTACGTATTTGGCCAGTTATGTATTTGCTACAAATATTTTAAAATATTAATGAGCATTTACAGTTGTATTTGTACTTGGATTCTTAGAAGAATTTCTATAACAGTTTATAAAAGCTGGATCTGGCAATCCCTCGAGTTTTGCAGTACATTATCAATTTAGTCCAGCATTATACTGTACTATATATAATAGTAAATATTTACTTTGAGTTAGAAAGAATTGATTATGAATGAGTCTTTTTAAAAATAGATTGATCTGATAATTATTTGTAGAAATCATTTGTGTCAACATAACATATACATTGAAAGTAAACCATAGAAATCTTCTTTTACAGTTCCAAAACCAACTTCAGTTATATACTAGCTATGCTACTGCTAGAACAGTGGTTACTTTTGAGAGCCAAGATGCTATACGATTTAAGTGTTCAGAGACTTACCAACCACGAATCCTGCATATCAGAAACCTATGTACAATTTAACAGTCGCTTAGTATATGGGACACATGCATGGGATTATTTGAATTAGTAGAAAGTTACTTGCAAAAAGCAAGTAATTGATGTTCCTTTGTCCTTACACAGCACTTTTCAACCCTTTTCTTTCCTGATCAGTAATCTTTCAATGGGAATTCTTTAGAGCTGAGGAAACTAAATATCCTGCCTTTGATAAAATTCTTATGCATAAAATTTTTCCGTAGCTAGGGTGTTTATAGATCCACCATATTTCAAAGCTTTTCACAGATAAATACTCAGAGTTAAGCTAAGTAGTTTTACACGTTTGACATTGTTACCCACAAATGAGTTACATTCAGTATCAGTGAAACAAAAAGTGATTTATAGTCTTTTTGTTCATATTTTCTCGTGCACAAACAAGCAAACTTCAATGCTTTTTTTTGTAATACTGAAAACGAGAGGTTTGTAAGATTAAAATTAAGAGGAGGAAATGGAAAGTAATGCAACAATATCATCATGCTAAAATGCCCAACATAAGACAAGAACAAACGTAACTTGCTCTGTATTCAAGCCAAACAAAATCTCTAAAGCTAGTGGAGAATTTCTTGGCAGTTCTTCACCTTTGATTAAAGGACACTGCAAGCTAAAACAAAAAAAAATGGAACTGCAACATATATTTTCATGCAATAAATGAAAGATGGGCAATGCATTGTGGTTATGCCTTTTTCATACTGCAAATATAATCCCGAGTTTTTAAAGATATATAGCACTATATTGGCAACAGTTCAACTTATGTACTGCAATCTTAGTTTTATTTTCCCTGTTCTATATTAAATGAAGAATTTTATACTAGAAAAATGTTTTTTATGTTGCCACAGGTAACATTTTAAGAATGTGAAAGAAATTTCAATCAGGAATTTGACTCTTTATTAGATAATGATTATTTTATAACCACCACCATTCCGAAGCATGTTTCAAAACTGAAATAGAATAAGACTGTCATATCTGTTCAAAGACATCTTCCATAGCTATCAAACTTGTAGAGGTCTATATAAACATTCGTAACACCTTGAAGAACTCTTCTGAGTCAAATTTGAATACACTTGCTACAATTATTGGCCAGACTTGCTTTCTCCAGCAAAGGTGCATCCACATTATGTCCAGAAAATTATTGTTAATAATTTCCTGAAGGTGTATTTGGCCTTGTAATATTGATATGTCCTTGTTTGCATGTAAGTATCAGGAAGACAAAACAATACTTTACCTTCCTGCAAGTGGGGTGGGAAATGAGGGGGGAGAGGTGAAGTGTAGCACACAGGTAACAAGGAGATAGGCACTGAGTACGGTTAAACAGCAAGGCACTACTTTCACTTTTGTCATAAAAATAAATGTTATACTTGGTTTGTATCCAGTGCATGGATACAGCACAGTATTGTGTGCCACCTATACCCATGAGACATGGATGTAGAGGGAAGCAAAATCTTTCAGTTTGGTTAGAGTGAGTTGAGTAAAGAGTAAGGAAGCACTGGTCCATGAGTCTCAAACTATCCATTTTGATATAAGCTCAAGATTCACTGACTCATTTGTTAGAATTGTCTTTTGTTGCCTGATGTTCATAATCCTATAACCTCTGGCCCTGCATTGTGATCTCTGGTCATTTGATTGCTCTAAAAACAGCCAGTACTGTGACAAGCCCCAGCACATTAAGTGCCCCAAGATACAATAAATCACATAGGCCAGCCATTGAGGCTCACTGTGCCTGTGTTACTGATTGGACTGGGAAGCATTTACCAGCTTTTTGCATTAATTCCTTAAAAATTCTAGTGTTTGTTTTTATACTGAATGTACGTGAAGGGGTTCCTCATTATTAGGTGGAACAGCTCTGGGTTTTTTTAAGGATTAACAGTTTTGTTTTGCTAAAACATCACGCTGATGTGGTAGCATACATTTGCAAGTCTGTATGTAGGCTCTTTGTGTGTGTGTGTGTGTGTGTGTGTGTGTGTGTATACATTCATATTTGTATTTATTACCTGAAGATCAGGGCAAGAAGTAAAGCCTAATGGCATGTAATCTATGGCCTAGTATTACAATTCCCAAACTGTCATCCCTGGGCTATGAGACAGGCATAGCAGTGACCTGTGGAACTGTATCGCTTTTGTAATATTTTTCGTTAAAGACTTGATTAATGGGTACATGGTGCTCTGTTAGGAGCATAAAGACAGGCTAGACCCATACCTGCTCCAGTTTGTATGGACTTCATGTGGGGCTTTGGCCCATTCACTGAACGCTCTTTGCTTCAGTTTGCTAGCGCTGAATTATGTGAGTAGCTTCGTCCCAAAGTGGTAGAACTTTCACGCTTGTTGTTTGCTCAAGTGTGCAATGTATTTACAAGATTGACTGAAATTTTGGAGGTATTTTAAAAGTATTCCAAATATGTGAATGGAAGAACACGAGAAGTATGTTAGCTTCCTGTGTAAAGTAATGTTTGGACAACACCTTTGCCCTGGTCCGTTTGCTTACGCTCTGTCTCCTTTCACTGATCCAAGATGTGAAGAAAATGAGGTGCAGCCTGCACCAGATGCACCCGTCCATGAAGCTGTAGAGTGGAAGATAGGAATTCTTATAAAGTAGTAAAGATGAATTTGCAGAATCCATTGGTCTGAGTGAAGCCAAGCCAGCTGATTTACAGGAGTAACAGTTAATTTCTGAACAAGAAATAAGCTTGAAAATAAATTGTAAAATAGCAGGAAAGTAGTATCTGAATAAAATAAAATCAGTATTGGAGTACAGTAATCTCCCCTGCTTCTTAATCTTATTTTGAAGTAATGAAGGTGTTCCTAAAGGCCATGTTTTGGCCTTTTCTTTGTATTCACAATATGGAACTGCAAGTTTTTCTTTTTACACAGTTGAGTTTAGTGCCTGCTGTTCTATGAAGACAATTCCTGAAAGATAGTTACATTTTATATGACTGGCCGAGATGATTTTTTGTAATTAATTTGCAGTTAGAAAGCAAGAAAAGCAACTTAATAAAAACAATTTTTAAATAATTCAAAAAGTCTGAAAAGATTCAATTCAGTGAATTTTGGTCTATTCAGTGTTTTCAAATGAAATAGTTGAGATCTTCAATGCCAATAATTAATAAGTGGGGATTTTTTTATTTTAATATTTTAGCTAGGTAGTCACACAACATTTTGTGTTTCTAGCAGGTGAAATGGTGCATGGATCCAGCTGCATTCCAGCAGTAAAACATAGTGGGAAGTAAATATTTACATATGAATTATAGAATAGAATAGAATGTTTCAGTTGGAAGGGTCCTACAATGATGATCTAGTCCAACTGCCTCTAGTCCAACTGCCTATACATTCCTTTACTAATTTCTGTGAGGCTTTATATGGCATAACTGCATATAGAATAAAGGAAAAGATGGGCATTTAGTATATTATTAATATTTATACTTAATCAGCTTATATGTGTTCTTTGGTTTTCTTTCCTGTTGGTGGCATATACTAGTATCATTAAACTTATAATAAGCCAAAGGTCTGCTGTACAGTAGCTAGGGAAAAAACTCATGCTGTATTGCCCTGCAATAAACATGAAAGAAAAGTAAATTACCTGTTACCTTTTGGTCTAGTCCAAATGGACTATCCAGTGGAAAATATCTTGTAGGCCTGACCATGCAAAAATATGTTTGTATACTTTATTTTATGCACTGTAATTGATCCTGTTTACTTCAGATGGCGTGAACTGTAAAATTTTGGCATAAAAATTATTTCAGTATCAGACAAAGAAAACCTAGAAGTGGTCTCACACTCAATTCACTGCTATATATTTAATGTTTAAATTGCTACTTTCGGTTCAAGTCTCAAACTACGGATGTAAACTTGGTGAGTTCCAGGAAAAGACCAGTTACGGTTTTGTATGCAGGTAAGTTAAAATTATTGTTAAATTTATTAATTCTAAGGAGAGTGTATCAAATCTTAAGATTGACAACTGAAATTCAAGCAGGCTTCATTCTTCTGGCAGTATTGTGTATTTAAAAAACAAACAAAATAAGACCAATTCAATTGTTTCTCAAAATCAGAAAGTACCAAATGAGTCCAGTAAAAAAAATCTGTGGTAAAACTATTGCTAGTATAAGTCTACTAATTTTTTTTTAATTTTTTCTTTTTTTTTTTTTTTTTTTTACTACACATTCCTGACGAAGATTAGTAAACTTAAAATCTTGTAGGGGAGTGGAGGAACAGTAGGAAATATGAAGAGGTTTGTGGTTTTGTTTTTTTTTTTTTGAAGGTCAAATTCAAACTGTCTTTATTCTGATGGGTATAAAGTACATGTTCTGAAACAGTCAACTTACTGCATCTCGGGATTCAAAAGAGAACTTGAAGTTTCTGTCACAGTTTCTCATTAGTCTTTCATCAGTAAGAACTGAAGCCAGAATGCACAGCTTAGCCATACACCACAAAAATTGCCCCAGCAATTTAGTAATTATTGACTAAAATATGATATTTCACAAGTCCAGGGTTTGTTTAAAAAACATGCAGTGATGGTTGTGGGGGTTCTATTCATTCTGTGTCAGATTGTCTGATTTTGCACATTGGCTTCTGAAAGCACTTTTATTTATAACTGGATTTTCTGGAATAGGAAGGTTATAAGACTGGAATGGACTTTATGGGTTATCAAACGAATCTTTTGCCATTACATATAATTGGCTTCCCAAGCGGTCATGGAAGTGTCATTTTGAAGCACTTAGAGTAATCCTTTTCCAGTTTATGGCATGAGCTGTGTTAGGAATCAGTCAATTCATAAATTTGCCACTCAAATGGAGAAACTGTAGGGGCCAGGATGATCCTTGGCAGTGTGGGCCTTTTTTCTGCCTAACATGTTTTCTAGCCTAGTCCTCTGATCACAAGATCAACGACTTACCACTTCTGCTTCTTTACTACGTCTTCAGTAGAGAAAGGGTCATTGAGTCCTAGCAGTGTAGTTATTACTTCCCCAATAGTTGATATTTCTGTCCATTGTATATATCTGTAAAAGTATTAGGAGACAAAATAAAACAGTAGTAATAGTTTTGTCTTAGTTTGTTCTGCATCCATACAGACCGATTAAAAAGTGGTCACAAAGTTGAGAGGTTTTTGCCCTTCTAAGTTTTGTTCTCTTCTGTAATGTGGTCTTAGCGTAATTGTTCATTATTTTTGCATATGGAAATTCTTTTTTTGTTTGGAAATTCTTTCTGTAATCTTCAATGAAGAGTTTTATGGCCCTTTTTGCGTAAGGAGCTTTATCCAGTACCCGTTTAAATAAACAGTAAAAGTCCTATTTGATTTCAGTGTGAATACAAGTGCCTCAAAAATGTCAGCTTTATCCTGGAACGTAGAACTTTAATTGAATTTTCCTAGGTATTTTACAGGAATTCTTACTCTTTGAGTTATCCGTTTTGGGTTTTTACTGTGGGGTCATTTGACATTTTAAATAATTCAATTACTTGGATTTTTTTTCTCTTGATGGTTACTTATTCATACTAGATTTTGTGCAAGACATTTATACAGTGTTTTCTCTTTGTGCTTAATTTTTTTTTCTCATTCCTGTGGTTGACTTTTTAATGTCTATAGTACTGTGCATTTTGTGTTTTAAAATAATTATTTCCAGTACTGTCAAATAAATAATTGAACTGGGTTTTCTCTGAAACAGATGTTTGGCACTTGCAAAGATGCAAGTTAATATTTTCCATTAGTTCCAATTTTATTGGAATTTCTTGTTAAAAAAAAAAAGTATCATCATATGGTTTTGTTTTCTGCATATTTCATGAAGAAGCATGTCTTGGGTTTACCCCCTACTTTGTATTTGACCTGGTCTTCTGTGCAGTTGAAACACTTAAGTAGAAGTTATACATTTTTTTACTTGCTTTGTGGACATGGTTGAATTTTCCTTCATCATGTTGATAGATTTTGTTCTATCATATTGTAAAAGTATTCTTTATAAAAACCAAGGAAAAATACAAACATTCAGAACTGTTTGTCTCTTAAGCTACGTGCTGTATTATGTCTGTTCCAAGAGGTTCCTATGATCTTATTTTACCGGAAGCCTCAAAACTGCTTCTAACGTGGTCAATACAAAAGAGTCTTCTGATCACACAGTTCATTCTGTTTGCATGCAAACACATGTTTGCATTCAAACACTGCATCATATGATTAATTCATGAAATCTTGCAATTGACAATACTTGAAATATGACATTAACGATTATAAAGTGGTCTACTAAATACAGTTAGAAGATGTCACTTGCAAAACAAGCAAGAAGATATACTTCTTCCCATAATATGGATCTCCTTGCCACCAGATGTTGTAGATGCTAAAAGCCTACACGATTCTTTTTAAAAATAAAATAATAAAAAAAAAAGACTAGACAAGTTTATTGGAAGAAAATTCCATCAAGAGCTGTTAAATGCAAACGTGTTTTGCTCTGGCTAAGGTAGTAACTGAGTCAGTGCATGCTTCTCCTGTTATACTCTTTTCTACATACTTGCTATTTGGCTCTGGTAAAGATAGATGCTGCGCTAGATGGACATTGGTCTGACATGTACTGACATGTTGCGTACAGCCTATTCTTCTGTTCTTGTTATGAAAAAAAGTGAATAGAGAGTAAAAATAATTTACATGATTCTATCTTTTTAAAAAAAAAAAAAAACACAAGGTAATATCTGTAAGAAATGCCATATCCACTGGCTGTGTGCTACGTCATGGGGAAGTACAAAAGGAGGGACTTGGTTGTTTTCCATATCCTCAAGGGAACCAGTGTAGTAGCATGGCTTCTTTGACCATGCGGAGGTTTACA
>NW_009210051.1:0-9879 GCF_000690835.1 Fulmarus glacialis
CTACGGAGATCGAGCAGATCACTTGCAAGACTTCCCTCGGAGCTTCTCCAGGTGCGCTATTCACATGCAGGCATGGCACATCCACTTGGTGCAAGATCATTGCATCTCTCCTAGCCTTAATTTCGCCAGTTAACTTTTCTCCCCACCCGTCCCCTCCCCTTTCAAATCCCAGCAAACACCTGTTAGACTCCAGCAGGGGCTGTCCTGTTGCAGGGGTTTTCTGGATCCTTTTTCCTCTTCTCCCTTAAGAAGAGATCCGAAGCAAGTGGTGATGGAGACACTGGGAGGAGGTGCCGATGCCTGGAGCCTTGGCTGCCTGCTGCCGAATGCCTCGGGAAGCCTCTTCCCCTCCGCTCCTTACAGGTGCCTCTGCCAACGCAGCCTCCCCTCCACGGACGCGTTCGGCTTTTGCATTGCAACACTTGTCACCAGCCGATAAACAGCCAGAGCTCCCCTGACGCCTGGTCGCCGGCAGCTCAGCGCCGAGACTGCAGCAGCAGTAGTCCTCAGGCAGCGGATGCACGCACTCGCACACACCCCACGAGCTGTGCGCTGGATGCGCTGGATACAGAAATGAGGCGACGCAGCCCCTTATCACCACCCTCCCCTCCTCCTCTTCCTCCTCCTCCTCCTCTCCCAGGCAAGGCAGCGAGCGGGAGCCCGGTGGCTCTTTGTGTGGAGAGTTGCGGAGGGGCCCCCGGGGTGCAGGCAGTGAGGAGGCAGGGGCTCAGGGTGGGCAGCGGGAGCTGGTGGACCCCAGCTGCCCACCCTTGCCAGCCCCACGGGCTGTGGGTGCCTGCTTTTGACAGAGCCGCCTCCTGGGGAGGCACAGACACCCAAACAAACGTGACTGCGATGAGCAAATAGCTGGCACCAGGTTTTCGGCAGCAGAGTGAGGACACCTGGCCGGCAGCGGGAAGGTGGTTCAGGGAGGCAGGCAAGGGAGCTCCAGCCATAGCTCTCCCCTGCCTTTCCCTCATCCCCATCCTTACCCTCTCTGCCTCACTGATTTATTGGAGGCTTTTTGCCTCTCTTGCCTTTCCTTCCCCCCCACCTGCTCTCAGCTCCAGTTTTCTAACACAGACTAGAAAATCCTCAGAGAGAGCAATTTCCATGTCATTGCCATGTTCTCCCTCTTCCCTTTGTCCCCTCTCGGTGCCTCTGTGTCCCCCGAGGCCAGGCTCTCATGCCAGCTGGGTTTATTCACCCCTGGCTAAGTGGGGGCCAGGCTGGGGTGGTAGCAGGGCAGGGAGAAGCAGCGGTGCCAGGATGCTGGGAGCAGAGCCTGGTACCGCACTGTGGTTAATGCCTTGCACAGCGGACACAGAACCCTGCACACATCCATGCCCCAGGACAGAGGAAGCAGGAGGTCCTGGGGGTCCCTTTGGAACCCACCCCCTGCTCTTCAGCATGCTTCCAACAGCTGGAGCCTAAAATAAAACCAATTCAGGCTAGAAACAAAAGAGAGATTTGCAGCCCTGAAGGCAAACAACTATTGAAAGAATTCATCACCGAGGCAGAGGGGATTCGCAGTCACTTGCAGGCACTGAGGCAGGGTGGGATGTCCCGGGAGCGGGAGCAGGGAGGCCATGGGCTGGTTCCCTGCAGGAGCTGAGCTCAGTGGGGACTGTGATGGCAACAGGCTTCAGTCATCCAAGCCCAGGAGCTGCTTCCTGCGTGCCCTGGGCCAGCCCCAGGCCTCCCCCGGGGCTATCGAGACAGAACCGATGCAGCTGGGTTGGTGCGACAGCACCAGATTTCTGATGCGCTTTCAGACTCAGCCAGGCTTCTCAGGATACCTGCCCCTTCTTCCTCTCCTCCAGACACCCTCGGCAAAGCCACGCAGTCCTCTCCTTCCTCCCTGGGGTTGCACACTGCGGTCCCAGGCAAGTGCAGCGGGTACCATGCCACCCAGCATCTTCACTTCAAAGAGCTCAATTCAAAAGCAGTTTGCTGTACCTCTGCAAACATTACAGTCCTTCCCTGGACTAGAAACAGCTCACAATGGGTCCAAATCTCTTTCCTCCAACTCCTGCCCCAATAAAACATGTTGCGTGGCCAGGCCTTAATAACAGAAATGCCCATAATGCACAAGTTTTAAGATGATGTCTGACTGAAAGTACAATGTGTGCCATCACAGCCTGAGACCTCGACAGCTGACATGGTATATTGAATTTGGCAGCCCCACATACCCATCCACAATACCTCTTTTCTGCAAGAAGTATATATATACATGTATACCTACATGTATATGTATATACACACATTCACCTTTGTTTATGAGGCACTTCGTGGCATCCACATATACATATTAAATAAATACTCCTGATTTCTTATTTGGGTTAAACAGTAGGGTAAAAATAACTGTAATTCACAAGTTCTACCACTACCCTCATCTGCCAGTCCACGTAAGACATGTGAAATCCAACCCAAGAGACAGCCAGTTGGATATTATTAGTAATAACTCATCCTACTCAACTCACTGGTAATGTACTATGAATTTTGCCATCTTTCCACTTCCAATACAGTCACAAGTGAGACTTGTTTTTCCTGAGACTCACCCATTACTTCATAAATATTCCCAGTTTGGAAAGCAGTGTTTGAACTTCAGATCAAAGTGAAGCTGCCTCATTGTGATCTGTCCTATAGGTCAGATGATATTTCATTTTCACAATGACTAACCAAAACTCAGAATTCGGCTAATCTTGAAAATCCTGGGGAAAAGCAGTATATGAAAGCAGTATTTAGGATATCTTTCTGCCAGTGTTCCAGCTTGCATGCTTAAAATCCATAAAGAAAATTCATTTGCACAAATGTTCCTTGACAGATAACTAAAGAGAGGAATAAAAATAGCATATATGCATAATCAGATTTAAGTTTCAAAAAACAGTCCTCTGGTTTTTTTGCATGATCAACCTCTCCATCTATCGGTACTCCTACAAACATGTCTTCATTTACTATAAATGGCACATGAAAATGAAGATCTTGTTGGGAAAATGCCTTTGGTACAAGACCAGTCTTTGGACTTCTTCAGTGTTACAGACATAAAAATCTTAAGGAACAGCTTTATTTTCTTTGAACAGCAAGAGCTGTTCACTCCCCACCATGCTTAAAAGATAAAATAAAATAAAACAACATTCCAAGTGACTTTTTGAATGTAGAAGACAACCAGACACTCCTTGAACAGATGTCCTCTTGCTTTGTGTGTGATTATTGTAACGGGGCACACTTAAAGCTAAAGAGTAAATTGCCAGCCCCGTTTCAATCAAGAATTAAGCATCTCTTAAGAAATCAGCATGGGACAGACCTGTACACAGTTACTGTCAGAGACAGTGCCATGAGCTACCTGGAGCTGGGATCTGATCCAGCAGCAATTCCACTGTTTTGAAGTAGACAAAGATCTCATCCACTTTTGATTTATATTTTTTGCTCCCAGTCATCTGTTGAGTTTATGCTGATGATTATTTCCATGATTCCGATCATTAACATGTACTTGAACCTCCAGAAGTTGCCTGGATTGAGCAAAAGTAAAGCCTGCAATTTGGTACCACGGCCCCCCCAAACCCGCAGTGGCTCTTCGACTAACGCAGGACATGGCTTACAACCAACACAAAGTGTGCTGCCCTCGCTGCCTGGCTCCTGCAAGAAAAGGCATCAAACCCCCATCATTGGCCCAAACTGCAGGCAAGCACTGTTGGCTGTTTCACCAAATTAGAGGAAAGTGCAGAGCTTTTGGGTTTTGCTCCATCCTCCTTGAACCATTTGTGCTGTGGCAGGTCCCAGACCACTGCTGTTTCCGAGTCTGAATCTATCCCGAGTGTGAAAAATTTATAATAGGTCCTATATAAACATGTAGATGCTGGGCAAAACAAACACTGCACAGAAATCGAGACCAAAAGAAAAATCACAAGCCAGCTCCAGACCTCACTGTCATGAAACAAGGTGCAAGTTTTGACAAGCCGCAGCAGCTTTGCAGCATGCCCGGTGCCAACTGCAGCCTGTGAGCAGAGGAACCCCTTGCCCCCCACCGCTGATCGCCTATGCTACTTGGGCACATCAATGTCAACAGATTGATGGAGCTCAGAGCAGCGTATCAGTGCAGCATTGCTGTCAGAGAAGGGAACGGGGGGAGGAGAGACGGCACTTTCCGGCTGCCCGTCCAACTGCACCGGTGATTGGCACATGAGCCCAACGTGTCACTTGCCGAGGGACTCGAGCTCCTCTGTGCCTTGTAGAAGCGTTAATGATTCTCATGACATGTTGCCATAAAGCAGGAACTTACTGCCAAGCACCTTGGGTCAAAATATCCCATCCTCAGACTAAACAGCATGTTCAGTTATTTCCTCTTCCCCTATAAAAAAGTATCAAAAGATTTATAGTAGGTCCTATATAAACAGATAGATGCTGGGCAAAACAAATGCTGCATGAAAATCAAGACCAGAAGAAAAATCACAAGCCAGCTCCAGACCTCACTCAGCCCAGCATAAGCCCCAAACCACCCCTCTACATTTACAAGACTGAAGCTGCTTTGGTGTGACAACAAAATTTCAGCCTGGCATGGGATGTCAGGAATCCCTCTCAAGGTTCTTTAGTTCTTACCGGGGTAACATGCTACTGCTGTTACAGAACAAGCAGAATAAAAAAGCTTCAGGAGTCAAATCTACAGACTACTTCCACTGCCTACGCTCCCCAGAAGTAGAGAATTATTTTCTGAAAAGTGCCACCAAAATCGCTTCTCTCTCTTTTCAGGTTGAGATAAACAAGACTTCATCCAGTCGGGTATGACACAGCAGCACTGAGGCCCCCAGTGATTTTTTCCTCTTCTAAGTAAACAGAATTACTATTCACCAGGAAACAGAGCTGTTCAGACCCAAGCCCCGCATCACTTAGCTCCTCCGTGAAACATCCCGTGGAAATGACTCAGCCTTTCGTCGGCAGCCAGCTCCGCGGCTGGACACAAGCGCTGCAGAACGGGAGTGTCTGGGTGCTCTCTGCTCAGGGGATGACCACGGTTTGCTGGCCAGTTCACTACCCCTGAAAGCCTTGTTTTACCCTAGATATGAGCCAAATTAAGAGTCACCTAGAGGTTTATTTCTGAGTGCAAGGTGGAAAAAGGTATTAGTGGAAGAGCTGGGACTTCAGGCAGCTCCAGACCAAGAGCTCAAATTTGAGGGTATTTTAGTCAACAGACCAACCGGGCTACCTTAAAATTAACCTTAATAATAAAGATCAGCTTCAATAATAAGCTGCAGACCTTCATATGAGCTGCACTGCCGTAAACAGAAGTATTTTTATGCGAGACTGTAAGGGGACTTGTAAATAGTGACACGGATGTTCCTGTGTGTCCGTGCCATGGTCTTTGTAAAAGTGCACTGTGCAGCCCTGCTCAGTAACAGGTAAAAATTCAAAATAAATTCCAGTGACACCAGTGTGGACATGTCACTTGGACCCACTTTACCTAAGAGCTCACGTGCTGTTCGTGTGGAAGCACAGTCAATTCAATAGTTGAAGGGATTAGGTGGCTGGTTGATTTTTGTCTTCTCAGAGTAGAGAATCAAGAATCCCAACACCAGAAGAGACCCCAGTACAACTGGTGCACAGGACTGGATGTGCCGAAACTGGCCCCCATCCAGCAAAGCAGAGAAACACTTCTCTATCTTCAACATCCGAGTCATCTCACTAAGACTACTAAGATATTTAAAAAATAATTATGCAAAGGTTCTCATATCCCAATCCTGCTCTCTTATCAGATCTGTACAAGTCTGCTAGGACAAGGTTCACTGACTCTGACAAGAATTTGGGCCTCTTCTTCATGACTGACATGCCCTGCTAAATGCTCAGGATGGCCATGAGATCTCACACCAAGAACACCAGTTTCCTCTCAGATTCTCAGAGAAAACACAAATGAGAGAAATCCCAGTTCTGCCCCCTCCCAGCTGTGAATTCCGATTCCTTTACAGCACTGTCTCAGTCAAAAATGGATTTGATCTGACCACGTCCTCTGATGGAGCAGGCATTTTTTGGAAAAGGAGGGCATTGTTTGAAGGTAGAAGAATGGAAATATTTTTGCCTAGGTTAATCCATATTCAGTCATCCCAAAATGTCAACCACAAAAGATCGTCTATCCGGTGCATAAAAGATCAGTGCCAATCAGCTGGGAAAGGTCACAGAACAAACAGAAGAGATCAGTTCCCACAGCTCTGCGGGCTCCCAAATCAGGAACACGTTATTCCGGTGTCTCGGGGGGCCCAACCTGAGCCAGGAACTTGCAGCAGTGACCGACCGACTTCTCTCTACCCACTGCAAAGCCTTAGCAAAAAAAATACTTGGGAGCCGCCCACATCAGTATGCACAGAAGTATCTGTTCATTCACCTCTCAGCATGACGACTCTCAGAAACATCAATGTAAATGACAGCATATCATCCCTGAAATATCTACTTCTCAGCATGGGACACATGAGAAGTGTGGGCTATATGCCACTGTCAAACTTAACATAAGGCCACTTTACACATGACAAAACACTGTAAATAGTCCCTCACAGACCCAAAGCAAGTTGCCTAGAGATTGTCACATTACTCAAATGGATCTTTTTCCACCTTTTCATAGATCTAATGGTTCATCCTCTGTCAAGAGCTTGATAAAACCAGACTCACTGGGTCTCCACTGAGTTGGAGCCTCAGAGTTTTCCTCCTCCCACCTGCACCCAAGCATTTCTACCAGCTTCTCACAGCCATGGCCCTTGCTTTCTCAGAAGCCAAGTTCTGCCCCACTGCTTGACTTCACAAAACTACAGAGCCCAATTCGCTGCAACCATGTGATGAATGCCAAGCTTGCCGCTTCCCGTTGCTGCGTTAACGACGTAAGACCCCTCTGTTTTCTAATAATGAAACCAAATTACCTGGGCTGGGATCAGAAGAGACTGGCAATGGTTTTCTGTGACTTACCTGACTGCTGAGACCATGGCACCAAGTTCACACAGGACAAATGAGAATGTGAACAGAGCTGGTCACAAATGAAAGGGACTTTGAGCAAAAAGTGCCATGTCTTGAATGGAGGCAGGGCTCACCAGGAGCTGGAGTTAGGCCAGGCACTGGGTCGCTGCTTCTGCACATGTGCAAGCGGGGCCTTGCTCCACTTGTCATGGAACTGGAACCAGTTTACCTGAGCAAAAATGCTGGTCTCAGTTTCAGTAACCAGAAGGAAGGTATATCCTTGAGGATTAGGAAAAGGACCATGAACCCGAACTTCTGCATTCTGTCTCAGTTCACTATATAATAATCATGATATTAATAGTGACATAACAAGTCATATCTGACTTAAGTTCAGTGGTGTAACAGTTAGGTTTATCTAAGCTCATCTGACCAAATACCTGGGCTGTTCAACCAAGAAAGAAGAGAGAAAGGCACCTCCAGAGGGCAATTCATTCCCATCCAGAAAAGCACCATTATTTTCACAGCTGCATGATGGAAAACACTACCTCTGCCCTACTGAACTATCGTTGCGGGATGATTCAGACTGTAATCTACGTAATGCATCTCTATAATAAATAATATTTACCACCATCAAAACTAAGTAATCACTTAATGAAGGTCCATGTAGCTCAGTGTCTTGCTTCTGGCAGTGCTCAGTAATACGTGTGAATGTAAAACCAGCCCAAGTAGTGGCACGGTTGCACTTCCCACACACACATACCTTCCAGCAATTGGCCTCATGGCAACTCCAGGTTTAGCAGGAGCTGCTGCTGGTAAGAGCAGAGCAAAGGTGACATCTATAAATCACACAGGGATTTTGAGGTAAAAATACAACATATCATGAGTAAACAGCAGGGAAAACATTAGCGTAAGTTAGACGCACTCTTTTTGCAAGCAACACTCACAAGTAACATGGCTTAGCAAAACAAGAACGAGAACCACAAGCCAGCGTTTGCTGTATTGGATCTAAATAGGTCTGGAGACTAGAAAAATTGTGTATGCAAATTCTACATAAGCAAATTAGAAGAAATTCAGAGAAGTCAATTCAGAGAAGGAAGCTAATAGCAGAACATCTGCTACTGCTCCCAATATTCGCATTAGGCAGCTGGGTACATTTCTGGGGACTCAGACCTCATCAGAAAGCACAGAAAGGTTTTGTTGCTATGCAGAGAAACAATGCTCAGAAATCAGAGAAACAGATATGAAGCTGCCCAAGCCGAGCTCTTTTATTCCTCGCTTAAGTCCAGCTGAACTATAATAGGGACACATTTGCTTGTACAGAGACTGGATAACTGTCCAACTTGTAGCTGCATTTCTAACTAAAACCACCAAGAAACTAGTAGATTAAGCTGCAGAAGTAGATACAAATATAATACCATGATTTTAATTAAATTCCCAGCCCATATGTATGGCCTTCGCAACTCCCCAGTCATACTGTTAAATCATGCTGAGCTAAACTCACAGCAGAGACACACCATATTTAGCAGATGATGATATATCACTAGGATTTCTGTCCTCTCCCTTCAACCCTCTTCCCTTTGTTTATCATTCTCATTTTCCATCTCTTCCTGCCAGGATCTTCCTTCCTTCTGTCATTAAAAATTACAACATGTTTCTAATGAGCAGTAGCCACAAAACCCATCAGTATCTCGATGTCCTTATCCTTCAGTTGAGGTCAAATTAATCTTGTCTACAAACAGATAAACTTAGTTTAGCTTCATCTACAACACAACATTCCAAGGCCTGGGAGCTTTTGCTGGGAAAGAAAGGACAAAGAGCAGAATTAGATTCTAAGGCACAGAACTAAGCCTCCTGGTTTGTAAGAAGTTATCTTGGCTGATCTTTCAATGCTGTCATTCAACCAATTCCACTCAGCCCATTCCATGTAACTGTAATGAAGGAAGACCTCCTTGCATTTTCTTTATCCTATATGGGGCAGTTATGAAAGGTTAAAAAGTCTAATTGTAAAATGGCACCTGTATGTACAGCTGCACAGGTAAAACATGTAGCCACACAGAATTCCTGAAATTCTGCAGCACTCTGAGGCCTGCAGGGATTCCCAGGCCGTTCCCCTCCTATGACTGGAGCAAGAGATATGGCTCCCAGAGGTTGCTGGTATCTGTATTTCTTCTGAACTGTAACTGGAACTGCATGGCTCAAACCTCTGCAAATATGGGTTCTACATTCATAGTATGGACACTTAAATACAGGCATTTTTTTCTGCCTTTCTGCTTCCTGACTTGCAAATATGAGCAAACCTGAGATGTTTCAACAATGCAGAGATGCACAAACACCAGGGAATCAGAGTAGAGCTGTTAATGCTGGGAGAAGCTTCCACCTCCCTCAGCCCTTTCTTTTTTTTCCAGCTCTGTAATATATGAAATGTCTTACTCAGTGACTATATTTTTAAACCATTATTGCCATAAATTTTAGCCTACTTAAAGAGTTCTGATGTAAAGTCTTTTCAGGAGGCTTTCGGCAAAATATAGAGTTTCCTGTACAGGAAGCATGCTGTAGAACATTAATTTGTCAACAGCTACAAACCAAACAAATGGGACAGATTTCCAGTACTTTCAGTCGAAAACCCAAACGTTTAAAATTACTGCTAAAACCAGAAACAAGAGGGACACCTAGAGTTAGTTCCTGTAACTGCCCCAGCAAGGTCATTCACTTTCTCTCCCAGTTTTGTGTCGGTCACCGGTGATAGTTCATTACAACAAACGTCCGTGGTGCCTCCGGCTGTAATTAACAGCCAACTCGAAACCGCGGGGTTCAGGCAAGCAGGGAGAGCCGCAGAGATTCTGCATTTAAGGCTGTGTTGTTACGTTTAACGGGAGCTCGGCGGAGCCCCTCTCGCTCTCGGATGTCCCCGCCGCGGGCGGGAGGCCGCGGGGACGCCGGCACCCG
>NW_009210052.1:0-467 GCF_000690835.1 Fulmarus glacialis
CCCTGGATCTGGGGGGGTGGGGGAAACTGAGTCACGGTGGGGGGTATTTGTAGGGTGACCTGGGATGGGGACACCCATGGGAGAGCCGGTGTGGGGACAGGGACACCCACGGGTGACCTGGTGTGGGGACACCCATGGGACACCTGGCATGGAGATGTATGGGGACACCCGTGGGTGACCCAGTGTGGGGACACCCATGGGAGACCCAGCGTGAGGACAGGGACACCTAGGGGTGACCTGGCGTGGGGACACCCAGGGGTGACCTGGTGTGGGGATGGGGACCTCACAACCCACCCTATGATGGGGACAAGGACCCGACAACCCACCCTACCATGAGGATGGGGACCCCGAGGTGTCCACCATGAGGATGGAGATGCCACCACCCACCCCACCCTGGGGACAGGGACCCTGGGGACCTTCCTCACCGTTGATGCTGAAGACCATGGCGACCTCAAGCTGGGGCAGGC
>NW_009210052.1:632-1982 GCF_000690835.1 Fulmarus glacialis
TGGGGTGCGAAGATGGCGTTGGTGTCCCCTCGGTGTCCCACCGCCTCCCGGAAGAGCCGCAGCCCGAAGTCGGCCACCAGCTGGGCCACCCGTCCTGTCACTGGTGTCCCAGCACCCACCAGGGCCACCCAGGCCAGGGCCACCAGGGTCACCAGGGCCACCCGCATCCTGGAGGGAGCCAGGTGTCCGGGGGTCAGTGAGGTGACCCCGATGGTGACCCTGCTGCTGGTCCCAGTGTCAGCCCCAGTCCCAATCCCAGTCCCAATCCCGGTACTAGTCCCAGTCCCAGTCCCAGTGCTGGTCCCAGTCCTGGTCTCGGCCCCAATCCCAGTCCCGGTGCTGGTCCCAGTCCTGGTCCCAGGCCCAGTCCTGGTCCCAGTCTCAGTCCCAATCCTGGTGCTGGTCCCAGTCCCTGGTCTCAGCCCCAATCCCAGTCCCAGTCCCAGAGCAGGTCCCAGTCCTGGTCCCAGACCCAATCCCAGTCCTGGTGCTGGTCCCAATCCCGGTGCTGGTCCCAGTCCCGGTCCCGGTCCCGGTCCCAGTCCCGGTCCTGGTCCCAGTCCTGGTCGCAGCCCCAATCCCAATCCCGGTGCTGGTCCCAGTCCCGGTCCCGGTCCCGGTCCCAGTCCCGGTCCTGGTCCCAGTCCTGGTCGCAGCCCCAATCCCAATCCCGGTGCTGGTCCCAGTCCCGGTCCCGGTCCCGGTCCCAGTCCCGGTCCTGGTCCCAGTCCTGGTCGCAGCCCCAATCCCAATCCCGGTGCCAGCCCCAGTCCCAGTCCCGGCGCTGGTCCCAGTCCCGGTGCCCCCTTACCTGTTGGTCTCAATCCCGGTGTCAGCCCCGGTATCGATCCCGGTGTCACCGTCTCACTCCGGGTGTCCCGGTCTTGGTCCTGCTCTCCCAGTATCAGCCCTGGTTTTGGTCCCAGTGTCCCAGTCTTGGTACTGGTCTCAGTCCTGGTGTTCCGGTCTTAGTCCTGGTGTCCCAGTATCAGTCCCAGTCTCGGTCCCAGTCTCAGTCCCGGTGTCCCGGTGTCGGTCCCAGTGTCATTCCCGGTGTCCTGGTCTCGTTCCTGGTGTTGGTCCTGGTGTCGGTCCCAGTGTCCCAGTGTCAGTCCCGGTGTTGCTCCCAGTGTCCCGGTCTTGTTCCCGGTGTTCCAGTCTCGTTCCTGGTGTCCCAGTCTCGTTCCTGGTGTCGTTCCCAGTGTCCCGGTGTTGTTCCCGGTGTCCCGGTCTCGGTCCCGGTGTCGGTCCCGGTGTCCCGCTCCCGTCCCCGATCCCACCCGGTGCCGCGGCTCCCGGCTCTGGGATGCGTCCGGCCCCGGCAGCGGCTTTAAAGGGCGGAGCGGGGGG
>NW_009210053.1:0-14947 GCF_000690835.1 Fulmarus glacialis
ACAATGCAATTGCTCACCACCCACTGAACCGTGCCCAAAACCAGTGATCGCTACTTCCTGGAACACACCTCCCCTTCATATACTGAGCATGACATCACATGGCATGGCATACCCCATTGGCCAGCTGGGCCAGCTGTCCGGGCTATGCTCCCTCCCAGCCTCTTGTGCACTTGGCAGAGCATGGGAAGCTGAAAAGTCCTTGACTAGCACGGTACTTAGCAACAACTAAAAACATCAGCATGTTATCAACATTCTTCTCATACTAAATCCAAAACACAGCACTAGGAAGAAATTTAACTCTACCCCAGCCGAAACCAGGACAAAAATAAATACTAAGACTTGGAAACTTCAGATGGCCTCAGGATACACCATAAATAAAGGAAGTGGACAGTTGCCATAGGATTAAACTACAGCAAGTGTTTTAAAGAGTGAGTCAAATTAATATAAATTCAGTAAAAATTGCATGCTAGATTGACCCCTAGGGTAAAGTGATTGAGCTAAGACTTGCTTTATTGACAAACTTTCTGTTTGTTTTTCTGTTCTGTCACAGGAATTGCAGACAAATGATTCTCACCTGATGGGGCTCCTGTGACTTACCTGTATGGAGACACTGCTATAGGAACCGCCTATGACTCCTGCAATGAGTAATGGTAAATTCTCTTGAATGGCATACGAGCCATCAGGGCACATATACTCTGTTTCATCCACTTTAGTCAAAGATGCCCTGACGAACTCCAAAGACTGTTCTAAGGCATATGTATCCCTGGAACATGTGTCCAAGATGTGAACTCCAAGCTTAATTCCTGGCAGCAAGTAGTTGTCTCTGTTGATTTCATCAATGGCAAACAACATGGCCTCCAAGCGCTGGATGCCTCGGTCTTCATTGATTCTCCCACATTCTTCTATTCCGGTGCCTTTTTCGTTGATTGGGAATAAGCCACCTAAGACCAGGTCTCCTTCTATCTTAATTTCCTTCCTTACAAAGCTGTGGTCACTTAGGGAAAGGAAAACTCCTTTGGAAAATAAAGCTAGCGCAAGGACTTGGAGTCTGGTGAACATCTTCATTGGTCCTGTTTTAGCAGCTCTAAGAAACATTTGTGGGAGCAAAAGTGCTCTTCAGTCCTTCAGATCCATTGCCAAATTTGAAGTGCTGTCCCACAAGCCAGAGAAGAACAAGCCAACAAGTGTTTCCACTGGACCTCTAAAGAAGAGATGGAAGGAATTAAAAAAGGCAAAAGGAGATGTGAGCTGTTACAAAACTTTTATCAACAAAACATTCAAGAGCAGTGTTAAGGGATGGCTGGATAGCACAGAAAGGAATACATTTATCTTGTGTTCTCATAGACCACCTTATTCCATTTGCTTCATAACTGACTACAGGCTAAGCAGCTACTATGACAGCTATGCACAAAGACCACAGACATGTGGGGTGATATATCTGATGTTGACCATTGCTCAACAATGTTTTACATTTTGTAAGAACAGAGGCCACTTCTGACATTTTTCTTATACCATCCTCTCTTATTCCATCCTTTCTGTCTACTGGACTTGGAGTCTTATGTATTCTCATTCACTGTGTCTCCAGCTGCTTCCAGCCTTCCCTTAATAAACTTTTCTTTTTTTTGTTGATTGCACCTCTACTTACTATTCCTTCAGCAATAGCACTGTCACAGGGTTATCTCGTTGCTGTTAATTTTTGCTGAACTCAGCATTTGGCCTTCAGATCCAAAGTCTCTTGCTGAAGTCCACCTGCCCTGCCTTTCTTTACTAGCCTGCTCACCTGGTGCAGGCAATGAGAGGATGGGAGAAACCTCTTGGGGCTTTACCTCTATTTTTGGGCTGTGACAAATGTTTGAAACACAGGAGAAGCCCTGTTTTACCAGGTGGAAACTGAAGGCTGTGTCTGTAATAGAAAAGCAATCAAGTCTATGTCATACCATTTAACTGTTAACGTGCTCCCTGGGACGGTTTTGACTCAGGTCAACTAGTGCTCTTCCAAACAGTGCCTGGGCATGGTTCATGGACAAGCAGAGACTAGAGACCATTCCCAATAAACAGTTTCGATGTGGTCACAGTGTTTCGGCCATTTCGTGCTGGTTGTTGTCACCAACAGAGGATGGTCCGTGATCCATTTAGTTATTAGCACTGCAGTTCTGCAAAGCACTTTGCTAAGTGAACCACCAAGGGTAGTTATTATGTGGAAGGCCTGGAAATTGAACCTGGCTCTCCATCAAATGCCTTAATCACAAAACCATCCTTCGTTAAGGCACAAAAGATTCTCTTGCAAGCAAATTAAGGTAAAAAAAAATAAAATAAAAGAGACATGAAAGAGGAAAAGAAGAGACATAACAAGGAGGAGTCTTGTACTTGATGCTTGCTTAGGGCATGAAAATGCTTACAGCTGGACTTGCTCTCTTTAATGTTAATCACAGTTCAGTGCTCAGATCAAAGGGAGAACAGAGCAATGATGTATGTACTTAGGATATGTTTTTACTCTCACTAAGGTCAAGACAGTTTGCCAATGACCATAAAAGGAGAAAAATCAAGTCTTAAAGTGACAATCATGTTGTAACAATTTTGTAACTAAATATGCATACACAAAGTCTATTTATGCAACATAGATGCATGATTTGTCCATAGGCTCCTTGTTAATATCTCTTCAAATATGACGAAGTGGCTGCCTTGATCTCCAAATCCTCAGATAAATCAAGTGTGGTAATATTTAAATAGATCACTTTAATAATTTATTTCTGTACTTACCTTTTCCTTAGTAGAGTATATATTATTATTAGAGTTGCAGGGTTATTTATAATTTAGAAACACTTAACACAAAGAAATTGAAATAAGCAACAATTAAGATTTAATGCTGAATGATGAATGAGCATGCTTATTGCAAGGCAGTTTTTTATCCTGGTACAATTTCAATGTTGCTGTACCAAATTGTGTGAAAGGATAGCTTTTTATTCATATTTAGTCCAACGTTGTTCTCTCATAAATCAGTAATGTGTCAGATGCACTGTTAAAGCTCTTTCTCTGCTATCCTAGTAACGTGTGGATAGTCTGAGCTGCAGGCTGTCTCAGCAGAATTTTCGATTCAGAAATAAGTGATATGTCAATGGAAAACAAGCTTCATCATCCCTCAGTCATCTATGAGTAAGCTAGTTTGCTGATCACCTGTGGTCCAGAAAATATATTTTCTGGTAACGTTAGGAGGAGTAATGAAGTGACTGTATTCAGCAGTACTTTCTGTGTCAGACTTAGTACTATAATTTACCAAATATTATTCAAATGTATACAGGGCATATAAAATGGTGATACTATCCCATTGGAAATAATTATCAGACAAAAAAATGGCATTTGTCACATAAATGGTTGTGTGGTTAATAATTCAGTTGAATCGACTTCCACTGTTCTGATCACTAATCCACCATTTGGATAAAAACAGGACTTGGGATTTTTTTTTAATGCAATATCCACCCTATTTACTTCTGTAACTCCTGCCACCACTGTATCTCAGCAAATATTCATACACTTATCCTTACAACACTGGTAAAATATTTATTTTCCCTGTTTTACACTTGGGGAAAAAAAGGCACAGAAAGATGAAATGAGATTTTCGGAAGAGTCTAAATTCAGACTATGATTTGCTTGGCACTCACAATCACTTTCAGACCTTGAAAAGGTCGCTGCTTCCCTTTAGGAATTGAAGAACATGCTTCCAACTGTGCTCCGCACCCCCTGGTTCCCACTGAGACACTGACTCTGAAAAACTTCCTAAGCAAGCTGGTCTCTCTTCCAAGCCTGTTCCTGAATGATTTAGTCATCAGCACAGCCAAGAATTAAACTTTGATCTTTTCCAGTGCTCCTCTGATACCTTAATGATAAACCTCCCTTGTTTCCCATTGCTGCTTCTGGCTTTTATGTGAGTCTTTTATAAGGTCATATTAAAACCAGCCTGTTTTCAACAGCCCCTCCACCCCACCAAGAACAACTAACTTTGCCAAAGAAAAGGCTTGTAAATGGGGTCCTCTATAAGGTTTTCTAAAACCTACCCAGGACATGCCTAGAGCTACAGCGGATTTACCCTGAACAGCAAGGAGGCTGTTCTCATCCCCCTGACTCCTTCATAGGTGCTGGCTTCTGCAAATGGCATCACCCTCCACCTTGCATGGCACCTGTGTCTCAGAGATCTATGGGTCTCTGATATGTCAGCAATAAGGGCTAGAAAGGCACCGAAAGTTATTTCAACATCACACATAAAAAGCTTATATGTAAAATGAATGATGCTATAGAGAGAACTGATTTTCCCTGCAAAGAATGCAAAGGATTTCTGTATTTTATCACTTAAGCTTGTTACAGTGGCCCTGCTGAGGGAAACTGGAATCGGTCATGGCATGGCAGAGGATCAGTCCCAGCAGAAGTCAAGGAGAGATCAGAGAAAGCGAAGATTGGGAATAAGCACGACCATATCTCTGCTTCTTCCTTGCTGCTTTGTGTTGAGAGCACTGGTCTGAAGGTGTCCAGGGATATGAAGGAGGATATGGTGGGAACCCAGCCTGTGGAGAACACAGGTGACTCAGCCCAATGGGGACACACTGCTTTGAAAGGGGTGCCCAGGGGTGAGGGACACCCACCCACACCAATCGCCTTAGCCTCCCCAGTTGGCAGTTCCTGTGAAGCTCTGAGCTTTTCACAGAGGCTTTGAAGCTGTAGAGAGACACCACGCGTGCAGAGTCCTGCTGTCCAGGAAAACGTGATCATCCTATCTTACGTGTTCAAATCCTTTGTTTATAAATGGCAGTTACCAAGAACACAGCTTTGGGTATCAAATGTGCTTCTCTCCTGCAGACTCGGCAGCCTGTGCGCTGCTGCCCATGTAGCGGCATCGCAGCGTCCTGCCGAGGAACAAGGGTGCCGTGCACAGGTCGGCGAGCGGAGGCATTAATGCGAAGGCTGGTTTGTCAGGGGAGGTTTCCCCCTTCGGGCTGTGAGGCAGGGATGCTTCCAGGAGCCACGGCTTCTTGGCGAAGGAAGCTGCAAGGCAGATTTGGGTGGCCGGTGAGCGGCGTCACTATGGTGACACTGAACAGACAGCTTGGTGTGAAGAAGGGAGGTTATTTTAAAGCAGCTCGCAAAGATGGGCTAGCAACTCAGTTTCTCTCCCGTTCTCTCTGGCATGCACCTCCCACATGCTTTCTCTGCAGCTTGCATAACTCACGACTATATATACAAACATTTTGTACCTATTCCAGGCTAATACAGCCCATATTCTTCCCCTTAACCGTGGTGAAGGTAGCACCCCAGAGTTGAGATTTGCTATTTCCTACCAAAAGTGATTTCACTACACTGACCACGCCAATTTGGCTTTGCAGTACCCTCTTGTACTAAAAATGTGTTTCTGGGACATTTCAAAAAGAAGTACCTGTTGATTAAGCTGAAATCCTTCCATTTTTCATTTGTGTTTAATGTTTTAACTCCAGCTACAGGCAGGGTTATATTGTTCTAGGTGTTCTGTTAATATTAAAAATATGTACACTGCAGCCCTATAGGCTTTGGATCTGGGTGGAAATAGATGTAGAGCCTAGGTGTAGAAACGGTCCAAATATCGAAATGAAAAATAAACAGAAATAGGCAGAAGGAGAAAGGTTTCCGTGTCCGGATCAGAAGGTTTCTGCCAGCACTTCCCTATGTGAACTTCAGCCAGAAACACTCGGCTTGTGAAACACCTTCACTCGATACTCCGGAGCCCCTTCTCTTTCCATCGGCAAAGGTCCACAGGGGAGAGCTACATCTGCTCTTGGGGACACTGTCAGCACTTCCCTCAGTAAAAGCAACTCACTTGTGTTAAACAGCAGCTGTGCTGCTCTTGTTGAAAACAACCTTGCCTCTTCATCTGAATAATCAGTTCTGGTGGAGTATTTCTCTGCCTGTAAAAAGTTTATTGCACAAATCCAGTATTTCTTGGTGCAAGTTTGCTTGTTTACTAAGGATGTGCACATTCTTGTTTCTGTGAAAGCAACTAGAAGAAGAAAGAGGATGTCTGGGTTTTCCACGTTCAGTATCCCACCGATATAATCTCCAAGACTAAATCTGTCTTTCATGGCTTTCTTCCAGGGCTGTATTCACATGAAAGCTCTGGTCTTCTGCCGGCTTTCTGTTTTCAGCTCACAGAGTAACTCCACCTGTGCTATTTGTGCAGGGGTGAATTCTTATTAAGCTAAGTGTCTTCAGTCTATTTTTCTAGGTGTCAAACTCCAAAAAGAAGTGCAGCTGAATCTTTCATTTAGCTAGATGACTTGTAAGTCGAATGTGATTGTTCATACATCAATGGCAACTTTGCTGATACCTTCCACCATATCAGCACCTATGGCTGGCGTTGGCAGTCTATCCAAGCCATAGACTTTCCAATTTTCCACTTATAAGGATGCAATGGGAAACTTTATTGAGAACTGAGGCACTTCAGATTTCCTAGCCATTAACTAGCAAATGGCACAATCTACATGACTGAGCTAAAACTCTGAAGGGTTTTCCCCTCATCCCTACCATGTGCTATATCCTAAATTCCCCTACATTTGTTCCCCTTTGCAGTCTTTTGTAGGGCTCATTTTTTTACCCAGCTTCCTGCGAGAGGATGCAACAAGAGCTGAGGTGGATGCTGGAGAAGATTATGTTTAGCTTTATTGTGGGTGGCTCCCTCTTGACAGTCACGGATTTTTACTGCATTATTCAGGACTATAATGTGATATTATGGTGTCTGGAGCTATATGTCAACTTGATATCACCTACCACCCTTAGTAAACTTTCTTTGGAGGAGGCCTGTGCTCAGTGGAAGGTCACAAGGGAGGTTCCCCACGCTTGTGCTCTTGTGGTACATTACAACATTGAAGTTAATAGTTCCAGCAATATATCTGTCTCCAAGGACACCCCATCAGAGAGATATCTTCCCCTGAGCCCTTGCTGTGCCCTACAAATCTTGTCCTAGGGAAGAACATTTCTAAAACAATTCCAATTTTGGCTCAAAATTCTAGCGCATCTTTCAAGACTGACACAAGTCAAATGCCATGATTTCTTTCTCTCAGAGATCACGGATAACTTGCACAACAGCATTGCTCGTCCAACACATTCGGCACGTTTATATGTGCTCTGCCAGAACTTGACCTTAATGCCTGATGAGAAATGCACTGAAACATAAGATGTCTCGCTTCATTGGAAAAAAAGTGATGGACAAGCTTGAGTCTTCTTACCAATTACGTTTGTAAAGGAACCCAAGCCTTACGGTGACAGATATGTGCCAGGTACACAAATTGCTCACACCCTGATTCGGGCTGGCTGAAATCTGATAGCTTAAATCAGAAAGTAAAAAAAAAGGAAAAAGTTGCATGGTGAGGTAGAGAAAACAAGTAAATTTCTTCCATGGAAATGGAGAAATTTCCTTCATGAAATGTTAATCAGGTGCTGACACATAAATTTGCTGAAAATGAATCAAAGTGCTTTAAATTTCAATTGCTGGCTGTTATATCTCAGAAATTTTTTTTCTTTCCTTGGGAAAAATGACAAAAATGGCTTTACAGCTAGGAGATTTTGTGCCTTTCATTTCAACTTGGAAATCCATACATGAAAAACATCAATTAATACAATTACCACTGCCAGCAGCATGAGCATACAAGCCATACAAGTTCATCTCATGCCTAGCATATTGTAGAAGAGTTTGAAAAGCCCTAAAAATTTAGGGACAATTTCAATATAAAGGATGAGATATAAAGCAAGAGATCATATGTCACTGTAGAAGGAGACTATTCCTCTTAAAATACAAACTTACGTTTTGTTACTTTAGAATGAGAAGAAAAAGAATCAGAACACTGCATTATTGTTTGTACTCTGTTAGCATCAACAAGTAATGCGTTATGTTTTCTACAATGTCAACATACAACAGATGCCCAGCCCTTTCCTCAGAGATCTATGATATATTCATCCTGTTTCAAAAAGAGAATTTAAAATATTAATCACACAGGAAAACAGATGTCTCTGACGTGATACTCTTGAAGTTTCTAGATATTAAAGGACTCTATAGATTAGAACAAGACCTATTAATTTAGCCCAGTGAGGAACAAGGAGCCCCTGGAGATTACAGGACATTAATGTGGTGTGGAAATATGGGTCTTTGCTACTTTAAATTAAAAGAGTGCACTTGGCACTGGCTGAGTCCTTCTGTAGTGAGTTTGGTCTCAGGAGAGGGAGCTGCATTGAGCAGACCACCAGAGCTAGAAATCTGGGTCAGGCCATGCAGTCTCCTGACTCGTTAGAGTTTCTTCCGTACTTTGACAATAAGTATATTCAAGTGTATTGAGAAGTCCAGCCATGAGCCTGAGGCTTTGCACCATCTGGACAATTTGTGGTGTAATGATCTTGATGTAATGCAGGGTTAGACCTTTGAAAGTCCCACCATCTTCCCGTCTGTCTTTTTTGGATTGAGCTGAATCCTACTGCTTTTTATCCATCTGCTTATTTCTTCCAGGCATTGGCGACAGCTGAAAGCACACCAGCAGAGACAGCAACGAACAGACAAGTGCTTCTGCTTATTGATTGCGTGTTAGTTGACTTTAGTCTCAGTCTCCCTGTGTGGTCCCAGAAAGACATGGAATAGGAAAAGTGGGAGTGTAAAGACTTTGGGGACAAAGGAGCAGCTGGCTTCTGTGACCTGTGGATGTCACAGCAATTATTCCTGCTAGGTGGTGCAGGGACACCGTGGCCATGCTAAGGTCAGCGGTGTCAAAGGCTGGGTGAGAGAGGTAGTGGCATAAATGTAGAGTTGTCCTGCACATTTTCAGCTTCATGTCCTGGGATGCAATTTTTAGCTAAGAGGAGCTTTAACATTTGTGCTTAATGCAAGTGAAGCTTAACTAAGTGAAGTTAACACCAACCTAAATATAGCCCTCCAAGGACTATCTGTGCATTTAGTCTTTGGACAAGTATTTAGCTTTTCCCTCTTACTTGATTTTTAAGCATCTGTTTTTTTCTGCCCTCGTGGAGCTCATTTCTGTCTTGTGCTCATAATCACTTTTCAGCTCTCTGCAACATCTGCAGGGGTTTTCTTGGGCCCAGATCTCTCCCTGAGCTTTTGCCCGTGCTCCAGCCGAGGTGCTCTGCCTGTGCGTTATTGGCTCCCTCTGAATGGCGTTGATGCAAGCTGCCAAATTTCACTCTCGTCGCTCCTCTGCCAAGACATTTCCCTCACATTGCAGCAACAGGGCCAAAACATGGCTGAGCCTCCACGTGTGTGGAGGGCAGAGAGTCCTTTCCCACTCTTGCTTCTGTCGAGATTCAGTCTGGCTGCCAGCACAGCCGGCCTTAGAGTCATACAAGCCTTGCAAAGCAGCAAAGTGTGCACCCTTTGTCTTCTCCATCTGTACATGGGATGACTTCTGCTGCCACCTAGTCTGCTCTCATGAGACCTAATCCTGGCCTGGAGCCCTAAGAAGTGGCATTCAAGCCTGGCCTGTTGCCCTCCGCATCCCTGGTCAGGATGGGAGAAACTTTCCTGGAATAGCAAAGGTGACGGCCAGCGGTGGCCAAAGCCCCCTCCATGGCTCCTTCTCATCCCCGCGTGACTTAGTCACAAGTCAAATAAAAGCCTTCCCAGGGTGGTGGTCCCATCCCTGTCTGGTCTGAGCTGTATCTCCCAGCTTGCCACAGCAGTGCCAAACACTCAGCTGGGAATTTTCCAAGTTAAGATGGTTCTTCTCATTTGTCAAACGAGGCAGTATTTCTCCCTCTGACATAGCACTGGAAGCGCTTCAGAGCAGGAGCTGTTACCTTGCCCATGGCTGTTCAGTGCTGAACTCTGTCTCATCACCACCGACCATTTACTGATTCGATCTGCCTTACTTGCATACTTAACATATGGCAACATTTTAGGCACCTTTGATGTCCCCCAGGAGAATCTCCTGCCTATTCTGATTTAAGAAAGACACAAGATATCCCTGGAGACCTCCAAAGGCACAAAAATCTTTCTAATGAAAACTCAGGCACTTGCTTTAGGCAGACTAGTTGACCTAGCACCTACAATATGAGATCAAGGTAGGTGCCCAATTACATGAACAGGGTCTCACCTACCGCTCATATGTTTTGTTGCGTTCTTGATGACAACACAAAGCAATCGAAAGGGATCAAAATGAGGAAAGGCTGTTCAGGTTTATGAAGAAAGGAAAGAATTGTTTAGCAGTGGATTTTAGCTTTTTGCTGCTGAGTTGCTGGTTGGTTTTTTTAACATAAAAGGATTAAAAATTTAACAACAGTAGCCTCTCGCAAAATGATCCTTCCCCCCCGCCCCTCGAGCCCAGACTGGTAACTCTTCCATCACATGAATGGTACCTCCAGGCTACAGCGTTCAGCGGAGTGTGAAATCACAGTTAACGGAGCAAGTGTTTTGTAAGTGAGCAGAGACGGCTGCAAATTACATCCTGCTATTAGCTGATTTTAGAACAACGCTGTTGAACAGCTTCATGATTACTGGGCTGTGGCGTGTATTAAAAAAACCATTAATAAAACATAATTGATTGTGAATTGTGCTTACTGCCTTTATAGTTTTAATCACAAATGTCACAGAAGTTTACTGGAAACAAAAGCTGCCCTCAGCTATCTACAGGAACTGGACTGTTCTAAAAATTTTACTGAACTTGATTTGCAGCTGTTGTAGATCAGTAAATTGCTGAAACCTATGGGTTTTGCTGACTTAGAGATCCTCTTTGCGTTTTTCTTTTCCAGTCAGCAAAGAAAGGCGCGAGACTGCCTTGCCTCTGCCAGAAGGCACCACTGGGAGCTTGATGGAAACAATATTCTCAATCTCTCAGACCTGCCATTCGCTTGGCTTGCCCTTAGAAGCAGGTAAGGTCACCGATAGGGAACAGGAGCTGGCGGTTTCTATTTGCTGAGAAACAAGCGACAGTACAGAGCTATACTTAGAAAATACTCACATTTATTTCTCTCTTTTAGGCCCCAAATTATTTTCAAACCTTAAATTGTGTATTCTTAGAGGAACCCAGTAATGTTTAATTCTGATCCATGACCCTGTCTGGGCTCACGGAAGGACGAGGTATGCCGCAGTAAGTTTATGGCTACATTTTTCAAACTCGGATGCCCTGCTATGAATTTATGGACTTTAAAAAGGCCATTCACAATCAGTCTAACTTGGAACTTTGACAGAATTTGGGTCCCAGTCAGCGATGCAAACTGCCTGCTCGTCTGCATCAGTTAAAGCTACGGGGACCTAAAACTCACTCTCAGGCTGAAAATTCCCAAAGCACTTATCTTCAGGCACTGCCTGCGTTTGCTGATCAAGGTGACACCTAACTCCACTTAATAGCCAAATTTAGTCAGAGGAAGACTAAACTCTGCCAAAGTCCCCAGGGAAATACGCTCAGGTATGTGGGCAGGATCTTGCCCTAACTGTAGGTATTTAAGCTCATACCGTTTTCTCACCCCACAGAGAGCTGGCATAAAGTGAGGAATAAAACCCAGGATTTCTGACTCTGTCTTGCTGTGACCACCAGAAATGCTAGTGCTAGGAGTGCAGAAAAATCTTAGAAGAGGACCTAAAATGAGGTAATAAAATACCTGCATTATTTATTGACTTTTTTAGCAGCCTTGGCAAATAAACTAGTATAAACACTGGGAGTAGATTGCTGAAAAACATTTCCTGCTAAAGAGCTAGCAGTAAGGTTTTTTTTTTTATTTAAAATAAACCCGTGAAAGCCAATTTTTCTTATTTCTGCAAAGATGTATCCTACAAAAGCAGCAACACCCTGACTGAAGGAGGGACTTCTACTGGTATGAAACCAAATATAAGTCAATCACCACTCAGGCTCATTTGTATTTTGGACCCAGCTATCTGTAGGTGAAGGTGCATCCTGGAACAAACACCTCTGACCCGCAGCAAGCTGCTCCTTTTTCCATATCACCTGTCCGTCCTTCAGATCTGGTGTAAGCTGTTTTTTTGGCTCCTTTCATGCAGCTGCACAGCAGTGTACATACATGCATATATATATTTTTATGTGAAGAGCCAGAACCTCACATCCCCAACACGCTTGCTGCCTTCTCTTGCTCTAAATGGCCATCGCTATGGCAACAGCTGCTTAACTCAAAATTTAGAGAGGCGCTTAGCACAAATTATGAAAGAAGACATGCGACAGCGTTCTGTGTAAATCCACGGTTTGATGGCCCGCTGTGGCCCCAGTTGCCGATTGCTCCAGGACACCCTGGGGACATTTGCACCTGTGGGCTGGCACCTTCTGCTCAGGAAACAGCTTTCTCCAACTCTGGCTTTGTCTTTATTTTTCTCTGTGCTGACAGTAAATGGTATTTCAGCCACCTGATCAGCCACAAAACTGAATTCACAGTCTGACCAGCCTGGTCCTCAATACCTCTGCCAGAATACTTCATGGTCTGATAGTGTGAGAGGGGAATTCCTTGCTAACGAAGGCAAGGAAAGACACAGGCCTTATTTGGTGTCTCTTGAATGGTACTAGTGTTCTGCACCAGCGTGCCTGGTGGCAGATGAAGGGTCTGGCTGAGTTGTAGGACAAAGCACACCGCATGTCTGTGACACTTCTCCTTGCAAGGAATTGCTCTGTGGTACCAAATCTCAGACATGATGATAGAGCAGAAGAAGGGCCAACACATAAAATCTCAAGGATTCCTAGTGAATTTAGGAGGTAGCTGGTAATTCTGGAACTTCTTCACTTCTTTCTAAACCTGTGCAAACTTTGTCCTCTTTTCTTACATATGGCCACATCTTATATAAGACAAGATCAAAGTATCCCTATTTGTTCTTTACTCTTTGGATGAAGAACACAAATTGGTAAAAGTTATTTGGAGGGAGATATTTTGGCCACTGAGCTCCTTCTTCATAAAAAGTCCTTGGGAAATACTTTCCTGAACTCCAGTCAGACAACTTGTGTACAAGAATGCCAAATCTACTAGCACCCGACACAGGCTGGAAGAGTGGGTAGTTACAGACAGAAAAAAGAGGCTCTCTTTGCAGCTGAGCATCCCAGGAGTGGATTTACTCTTGGGAAAGTGGAAGTTATATATGTTTTGTATCCTGTTAATAGTATGAGAAGGTGTAATCTGGGGGTGAATAGAGTAAACAAAGAGGAAATCAGTGAGGTGGCTCCCTAATTTAAGGTAAAAACTAGAATGACAAGAAGGCAGGCATGCAGATGTGAACCATTCATTGCTGGCTGGCAAGAGCTGAAAGCTGTTCTGTTGATAACTTATTTTCATGGTGGACATAGGCAGGGTGTGGTTGATGGCCATTCACTCTCTCCTCTGCTACAGAGGGAGGGAGCACGTGGGTAGGCAGTAGGTTGCATGCTCAGAACAGATGAAGGCAGGGGGTTCTCCTGCCAAGATACCGCTGAGCTGCTCAACAGCTGCTCAACCCTTGCTGCTGGCCAGTGTGGATGCTAAATGTCTGCACAGGCTCAGGGTCACTGGAAAAGTTCTTGGGGGAAAAATCCACCCTGGACTGTGAAGACCACATGTCTTCCCAAAGAATTCCCTGCCTCGGAAAGTCAGGCTGTGAGTTTACTCTGGGCATAGGCTGCACTCCTGGTTTGCCTTATCCCTGTGGACTGCTGCAAGATGCGGAACAGCAATTGAAGCTCTCTATATCTCATAGTCACTGTTCACAAAGCACAGTGAGACTTTACTGAATTAAGGTTCGCTTCACAGTTTGTGGAAACTGGTGTCTCTTGATTGACTTCACTGGGAAGACACAAGCGCACTAGCAGAGAGAATCTGGACCTTAATTTGTAAAGGGATTGTGAACAGCCGCACTGCGTGAGGCCAGCAATCCACCTTCCCTATATCCTTCTCTGGCAGTGGTTAAAGTTGGTACCTACAGAAGTGAGCAAAAATTGAACAAGTGCATTGTGCTACTTCCCATCAACATGCTCCCAATCTCCAACAACTTACAATTCAGGGGTTTCCTGTGCTGGATGTGATTTATTGTGAAATTATTAACCAGCAATAGATTTATCTTGTACATTTTCCCTTTGAACCCATGAAACTGTTAGCATCCACCAATTGACCATCAGAGCTTTGAAATGGGATTCTGGAGCTTAGCTAGGAAAAACACCTGTTTTTCATGGTAAAAACCTCCTTGTTTGATCCTGCCCCCTTCCATCTTTGTCTGATGTCGCCTCATTCTTATACTGGAAAAGTAATATCCCTGGATGAAAATTAGGAGAGATAAGGCGACTTGCAAAGTTGTCCACTAAAAACAAATGTTCATATCTAATTTTAGACATCTAAAGTTAGGTTCCTGCTTTGGTTTCCTTTACAATGGATGGATGGAGATGGCAATTCCTGTCCTGGGTGGGATGAAAAACTTTCTACAGGTGCTGCCTCCACTGTGGAAAGCAGGAGCTTAGGGTGAAAACAACCCTAACTTCACTGCCTGAAAGGCCTAAAGCTAAGCAGGTTGAATCTAGGTCTTAACTGTGCTCCTTACTGAAGGCAGACAGAGAGTTTTGGTCAAGGAAGAGTTAAAACCGTTTTGCATGGCTGTTTGTATAGAGGTTTATTAGTTCTTGGAAGGTGCAGTCCACATTAGGGATGTACTCCTTTCTCACTCCAGGAGGAGTTAGATCTGATTTATTTTGGGAGGGCTGAATATTCTTTCTGTGTGGCCTGTGTGCCTTATAATAACAAGCTTTCTTGTTATTACAATTCTCATCGCAATTTAAGATTAATACTTGTATCCTAAATTTCACTGAGGCCAGCATGAATGAATAATAATCCCATTAAAGAATTCAGGAACTGGCCAAGAGTCACTACTTGTATTTGTTAACAAAACTGAACCAGAGGTGAGGATTTCATTGCTTTGCTTGCACTTTCTGGCTTTGATCAGGGAGAAGCTCCATGTCTGCCAACATTTCTACTGACC
>NW_009210053.1:14963-41604 GCF_000690835.1 Fulmarus glacialis
GGGCACGCAATGAATGTTATTCTGCGATAATTGTCCCAAATTCTCCTGTCGAACAGTGATTGAAAAATGTGAGCTGAGAAACCACAAGACCACGTGCATGCAAAGAAAGTAGGTTAGGAATTGTACATGCCAGATTGTGATCCAGGTTGCATTCCCCTCAAGGGCATATTCTTCTAGATCCACAGCTTGTTTCCCGGGGCAGGAAGATGATGGAGAAGAGCAATCTCTTCGGATTGTCCATTCTTCCCATCGTGCAGATGTGTGGGGAGCGAATGGGTGGGGGGAGGCTCGGGCTGTGGTGTTGCCCTCGGTGCCAGCCCCATGGCTCTGAGAGGAGAAGGACCTTACATCACAGGTGATGAACTGCCGAGGTGTCTTCGAGCAAGGAGAAAAATCAGGAAGCAAATGGCAGCCCTGGAAGTGGCTGTGCTCCAGCAGTAGCTCAGCAGCAGGTCAGGCCATTGCTGAGCCTGAGGACAAATTCTGGGGGTCTCACTGACAGTGCCTGGGCAGAGAGGAATTATGGAAGGAGAACAAGCATGGAAATGTGAAGGAATTCTGCGGGGAAATTTTGAAATTCATTTTCCAGTGCAGAATGGTAGCTTTGACAAAATCCTAGACCTTTAAGTTACACGATGGTTTGCAGGGGAAAAGAACTGCAGTTCACAGAGCTTTAAATTAAATGACCTTATGCACTTTTAGGACTACCACACTCAGTTTGGCAACAAGCAGTGAAATACCTTCCCTTCAGGGCTCAGGCCCAGCTGCCTGGCTATGGAGGGTGCTGGCACACTTTTGCTCAGGAAAGCAAAATTTGTGTGGCCAAAATCCTCTGCCTTTTCCTATTACCCACAGGAATGAAAAACATACATGCAAAATGGGGGAGTCCTGTGAAAGCAGGTGACAATATCTAAAATGGTAAATCCTATGGCCTCTCTCCAATATAAAATGAAGACGATACTTGAGTAACAGTCTACATTTGCTTTACCACAGGCTGCATGTTTTCAGTACATCCTAGTGGGTCGCAGAAGAGACACCTTCATCTGCAATGTGAAGGTATCTCATGCAGAACTGACAGGTGTCAGAGATGGTCAGTCATCCTGACTTAAGGATTTCTTGCTGGCTTGGATAAGCTACTGAATGCTTTCAGTGTGCTCTAGCTGTAAGCTTTCCTCTCTAAAACAAGGTGTGAAATCGGGGTTTACTGAATTCAGAGCCGAACTTCCACTGATTTCACGCAAACCCAGGCTATCCCCAGATGACACTTGAGTCCCAGCTTCGGTATTTTCTTTCTGCATTGCATAAGGCCAGTGCATTTTATTTTTTCGAAGACAGATACATTGTCTGATGGTTTCCAGCTGATGGAAGAGGTTACAACAGTGATATAGCCTATCTGAGCAAGGGACCTTATTGAAACTATAGTTTCCTGTGGCTGTCTCCAGGAAGGATTCTCTGGTGTCTGATATTGTGGCTGAGCTCACTCTTCAGCCTTTCTTTGTCAGTGGGATTTTAGTCTTGTTCTCCATTCCTTTCCTCGGCCACCTTCCTTTCCTCAAAAGGAAACCTGTAACAAAGTAATGTCTTTGAGGTCTGTATTTTGTACAATTTTGTTGAAACTCGCTAGCATTCAAACTTTATTGGCATTGACAGTGAATGTAATTGCATAAGCCCTATTTCCTCAGGAAACCAGCCTTCAAAAGACCAGAGCATGCTATGAGCACTCCTCTATCCTTGCGATGTCCCAAGCTCTAATGTTTGAATCTCACCTATTGTTATGTAAGCCAATAGCACAGTTTTACTCCTGGAATTAGTCAATTATTGGATGTGATTCAACTAATATATTTTAGACATTGGAATAGGATGAAATAAATTGCACCCAACCGTATCTATTTCTCTCCACTGACAGGGAAGAGGGCTTGTGGAGCCGGACAATGGAGTTTTCTGCATCGAGTGAACTCTTTAGACTCCCATTTAGTCAATGAGGTCAGCATAGCCAAAAGAGGTCAGCATGCAATTCATTTCATCAGACGGAGGCGTCTATTTTAGGCTGAATCACACCCTACACTCTACTGAGTATATTGATGAAATCCATGTTAAGTCAGTTCGTTCACATGCAACAAAGATGTCCAGATAAGATGGATTCCCCTTCATGCACTCCTAGCTTTTTGATATAGCTAAAGACCTGTCCCTCTCTCACATTATTTGTGTGCTATCAGACCTTGATAGCGTCAGACCTTGTGCCTTAGTACTAAAAAGCTCCCCTCTGTGAGTAGGAGCAATACCATATGAAATAGAAAGAACTCACATTTTGCAAATCCATTCTCTCCATGGGTAGTGTTTCAGTTTCATTCTGGAATCATTGATTTCCTGGCTTTGAGCTGTTTCCTTCATCAAGCCCAGAGGATAAGCTTTTTTTGTGCAGCATCTTTCTCTCTTCTATGGCTAATGCTAGCTTATTCTCCTTCAAATCTTATGTAAAACTTTTACAGGAGAATACATCTATGATATGCTTTTTGGCTTGCTTTTTTGAAAAATATGAATAAACTGAAAGATTGTCAGTGTCTTTTGCAGCTTATCTGTGTTCCAACTCTACTCACAGAAAAATGCAAAATTGATTAAAACCCACCAAGTCTAATAAATATGTTTTTTGATTCTGTCAGCATGGCTAAAGATGAAAGCTAATGGCAAATCCATAATACAGATCAAATGATATATCAATCTATAAGCTTGCATTCACGACAGATAAATGCTCTTATTATCTTTACAGCATGCCCCAATTAGTCCAGCATGAACTTGGTGAGTTAACTTGGTACTCTGTAGGTAGGATTCTTGCATGTAGGAAGTTTGCTTTTTACGATAGGATTGCAAATGCTAAAAGTTCAATTTCTTCAGTCTGTGAACAGTTCTCTTCATTGATCACTGCTCAGCTCAGTCCCCCAGCAGCTCTCAGACGTATCCCACTCTTTGTTCCCAGTTGCAATCTCCTTGTGTTCCTCCTCCAAATCTTCCCCCTCTTCATGCTAGCAGCTCCTTTCTCCCAAGTTTTTTGTACATTGCAAGACACTTTGGATGCCCTTAACATCTCAGTGGCATGATTTTTTTCTTTCGTTCTACCTGACTGTGCTGACAACGGAGAAGAGACTCTTCTGGTGGTCAGCCCCACCATGGCTGGCAGCTGAGAAGAGCAATTGCAGTAAAATCCTGGCTTTGCCTCTGTGCTCTTGTCATTCCTTGCATGGGTAAGCTGGTCCCAGGCAGACACTGTGAAGCAATGCAGCCTCCTTCTCTATTGTGTGGGATTATTCTGGATGGCACTAGAAGAGCTGAGAGGCTCAAGTGTTTTCAGTGAGGACAGACTCTTCAAAGGCTTCAGTTACGGGTCTCTCAAGAAGGTTTTCCTGAGTATGTGTAAGCAGTGATTATGTTGAAGGGCTGGTAACAACCCAGCTTCAGGATATTCTCAAAGGTTTAGAAAAGTCTTGACCAAATGACTCCTGTGCTCACTCTCAGTGTCCTGCTTCAAAGCATAAGCAACTGCAATTGCTTTGCGAAGAAAAGCTTGCTAGGATTTTTTTAAATGGCAAAGCAGCAGTCCGTCCATCTCCATTTGTACTTCTTACACAGTTCCTGGCTGAAACTTTCTCACCCTCAGCCCACTCTCAGCTCACTTTAAACCGAGCCACAAGAAGACCACACCCTACGTTTCCATTCACCTAGGGCTCAAGAGAGCCACATGGTGGGAAATGTTTGACAAATTTAGCAACAAGCACCACTGAAAGGGTCTCTCACACTGAGAGAAAACTCATACATTTTTCAAGCTGAATTCAAGAATTTGTCTCAGTTGCTGAATCAACATCTGTTAGAGTCAACATGAGACCTTTGACTGGTTCCACTGGTTCATTGAATCAGAAGCCTTATAGACTTGAACTATGAGTTCTCTTGTACCAATAGACTGTTTTGAGCTAGGACTGTAATCATGGGGAATAAAAGATGGTGCAATGCAATGGCCTCCATTTGTGTCATTATAGTCATCTCATTGATGGATCTGGCCCATTGTTAACATTAAAACTTTTTTGTTCTCTTGTTCCAGCTATTCAGAATTATTCATTCATCCTGAATGAATATTTTGTGCTTAAACTGAATCTTAGGACCTTATTTAGAACCACTTAAGATCTTAAATTTAAATATGAGTGTAGTGTGGGAAGGCATAGAAATGAAATACAAAGATCGATAATTTTCTCAGTGGAAAAATTAAATTCCTTCCCTCTCTTGTTTGATGGATCTAGTACAAAGTCTATTGAATTTGAATAAGTGTAGTAAGAAAGTCAGAGAGCTTTAATAGTTATCTGCATGTGATGTAGAGCTGGATCTTGTCCTCAGGTATATGGACACACCTGCATTCATCGTCTGGGACAGCAGTTTACCTGACACATATGGAAGTGAACTAATCAGTTTTGCCAGATGCATGCTTCTGAGTGACTGCTGCAAGTGTGGGTAGGTCCTTGTTGTAAACATATTGAGTACAGGAACAAACAGATCTGCAAAACGAGTGCATGGACCATATTAACATGACTATTAGAGGTCCATATAAGTACACCAAGTGATTATTTCCATTTCTGATAGAAGGCACAAACTTTCTCCATCGATATTCAAAGGTCAACAGGACTAACTTATTAATTTGTTCCTGATTATCTATTGCATCTCAGGAGCCACAGAGAAGAAATTAAAAACTCATCAGCTGACCAGCATGGAGGGTCAGAGCTTTGGTGCTTTCAGCTGTTAAGCCTGCTGTTTCAGAGAACCCATTTTCAGTTCCTAGATCTGCTGCTCAAATCAACGTGCTGATGTTTGGTTGGAAGCAATACAGTTCCAGGAAGGGTTAGCAGTTTATAAAATTTCCATCAGCCTAAGAGTAGCAATGAGCATATATATGTGCGCATGCATGTGGGCTTTCTGGCTGCTTTCAATGTTCAGGAAACAATTACAGTAGTAGAGCATTAGCTGTGCTTCAGTGCATACCATGAGTCTAAAGTAATGGCATGATCTTCACTCAGGGACTGTTAGTATCCCGGATAGCTAAGCAAGGCAACAGGGAAGTAAAACTGCAACACACCTCAGTTTTCCTTTGGTTACTTCTCTGTTTTGAACACCTAACCCTTGCACTCAGAAATTTTTTTTCATGGAGTAGTGAACAGCTCTCTCCTTTTCACTAGCTGAACTAATAAACAACTCGTACCTCTTCTCCATCCCATATAAATCCCTTTATGACTGAGGGTAAGTACTGTTCCTTGTGTTTTACCAACCAGAAGCTGTGGAGAAAACAAAGCATGGCCTGAATCAGTGGAAGAAGGAGCAAATATCACTTCTTTCCCAGTGCCAGGATCTGACTCTCAGAGATCATCGGTGTCTAAGAACAATGAAGAGAACAAGAAGCTAGAGGCCCAGTCCATATGCAGGAAGAAGTGGTACCTGTTGTAAGACTGATATGGCTGGAAAAAGTAGACACCATTTAGGGTATCAGAATTCTTTTTAAGGTCTTCATTATCCAAAACTTCGTTGTTTTCTTCCCAGAAACATTAATTGATTTAATTCCCATTTCTCTTTACAAAAATGTTGCCTCACCTAAACTAGACCACTATGGCCACAACACTAACACTTTACAAAGCTATTTGTCCAGAAAGGTGATGAATTTCAGTGGGGAAGTGACCACTATAGCCAGTAGCAGAACCAAGAGAAAAGAGCTCTATAACTTAGATCAGAACCACTCAAAGTGCCCTCAATATTAATTTTTTTTGTTTATGAGAAGAAGAAAATCCTGGCATTCTCTATGAAGGTGTCCTTCAGCACTTTTTGACTTTATGACAATCTCTAATTTGAAGACTGACTTCCTCAAATCTCTTAGGAAAACTCATGCACACCCCATATTTCCTGCAGTCAACTCATTAAAATCCATGAGATTTTTTTTATTGGCTTTGGGCTCACAATATAATATACAAAATCCCCTTCCATTTGTTGGAAGGGCTCCAGTCTAGGAAGTAAAACTGTGCACTGTAACTTGGTTCCAGTCTCATCTCTGTCTTTGGCTCACCTCTCTGCCTATATAAAATAGGGATAATATTACTTTCTGACCTTGTGGTTGCACCCTAAGAATTAATTCTTGTAATGTGCTACAGACTCCTCCAGTGAATGCTAGTCTAGTCAGTGAGTACACTCTGTTCTTCTTTGCATGGAGGTAAATTAGGTATGCCTCTGGTAGCAGCAGAAATTTGGCCTCATTGCACAGCAACATGAATCCCATCTTCTCCAGGCTTCAGCCAGATTTCATTCAGATGGCAACATGCTTCAGACCTAACTTCAGTGTTGTGACGTACCTTACAAGGAAAGATTTTTTTTTCTGGGTTGTGAGAGGCTATGTTGGTAGAGTGAGCAAGAACTAGGAGCACACACTCTGGTGAAACAGGAGATACTCTCCAGGGAATTACATCACAGTCTGAATGGACTGATGGAAGAACAATTAAATAAAGCATGTGGGGTCATCTCTGCTGCTAGCATGCAGAGAAGAAGTCACAAGCTAGCCATCTTCCCAGGGCTCCCTCTCCTTTCAGGGCACATGCAAGTTCCTTAGGAAAACCCCAGGGGATTTTCAGAGCACCTGGGTTTGGCTCCTGCTCCAAAGTGCTTTCTGGAGAGCCTTCTAATGACTGTGGGGAGCATAGCGTGGCCAGCTGAAATACGAGGGTGTCAATAACCTCTATCGAGCTGAGTCTAAATTATCCCTGGATAAAGCCACTGGCATAGGCGGACAGCATGTAGGCAGGGGTGCTTGGCAGGCTGACACTGCTTTCTGAAGCCAGCCTTCATCTTGCAGCCGTAAGCAGGGTGTTGCTGGGAAGTCCTCCTCGCTGTACTGAAAATAACCAGCCTACAGCTTGGGGTGCAGCCCACAATGTGCTGGGGGATCCGGACACCAAGGAAGCCCTGTCCCCAAACAGCTCTTAGTTTGTGACCCCATATCATGACAAACATCGACTAAAACCTTAGCACACACCAGGTTGACACCGGTTATTATTGATATTAATTATTAATATATTTCAATTTTATTTAATAATTGACTTACAGCTATGCTCAAATTACCGTCCCCTTACTCCAACACTTACACACACTCAAAGGGCAGACTGTAAATACATTTAATACTTCCACAAATGCAAATGCATTTGTTTGTTTTTTGATGTTTACTTGCTTGACTGCAGCGTTCCACTTGAGCCTCACACCCTAGTTAGTTACAAGAGATTGCGAAGTGGGATTCATGCCTGGGTAAAGATAGCTTGCTTGCTTTACAACACCAAGATAAATGCCGATCTGAAGCACCATCATGAGGTCAATCAGGTCTAAGATTTTAAACGCCGAAAGATTTACAATTCCATTTTGACAGCCCTTCCTCTCCTCCTCCCCTTTCCCCCAGCAATAAGACTCATTTAAAGCTTTAAAATATGGGAAGCAGAAAAGGAGTCATTAATTTTACTTACACAACAGCATTCGCACTTGTGAGGTTTTGACAGCTTCACTAAACCCAAAGGAATTCAGATAGCTAGAGCAAATGAATGCGTACCAATACTTGTATTGAAAGGAGGTAGTTTTCAGGGCTGAACACACATTTTCTTCCTGCAGGAAGCTGACAGTGATGAGAGCATGTAGGATGTTTTACTACCGCATTCACGTGATGCTACTTAATGGGTTTTTTTTCCTCCTGTTCAGCATATTCTCCTTCTGTTTCTGAAATCAATAGAACTGCAGCAAGTCAACAGATTATTTCAATATTTCTTAAGATGTTCTGCCCTTACCACGATACTTAGTACCTATTGTTTTTGGTAAGGCAAATAGACTCCTTAAATGTTTTATTTGCTACTTAGAAAGTTCAGTTGTTGACTGTGTCTTTTTGGGGATAAGAAATCCAATTGCAGAAAGCTAAACACATGTGCATGGAGCTGAATGCTTTTGGAAACAAACACTGTGGGATTTTATTTTTTTACCACTGTCATGATTTTGGATGGTAAATGGAAAACTTGCAATGAATTCATAATGGGCCATTGCATTTCCTTCTGAGACAGAAGGAACGTGCTTACTTCTTCAGAAGGGAAGACAGATGAAGGTAGGCAAGCTGCAGAATAAAACAAGAATTAAGTGGTAGCCGCTGTGCTGATCATTGTTCTGCTATCTGTCCATTATCTGTCTGGGTGTAGGTAGTAAATACCACATGAATTTAAATAAAACCCATCACTCACACTCACTTACAGATGTGATGATAGGAGTTGCTTGACTGATCTTACACAGGAAAATGTAATTGAGCTCGTTGCTGTGTTGATTCTCCTCCAGCAAAATCCTCTACCTGTGCAGGAATATTTTAAGACCTCACTAAATTTGAAATGGTGACAGAGCGTTAGGGTTTTTCGCTTATTTGTTTTTTGTATCATTATTGGGTCTCTATAATAACAGATGGTGAAATCTCTCCTGGGTAAGCCAAATGCCAGTGCTTTTTCTTACAGGATGTCATGCAAAAGCACTAACAGCTCAGCTCCTATTAGGACTAAAAACTGATGGGCCTGCTCCAGCGCCTTTTAAAGTTCCTGGATGTCTTTGGATCAGCTCCTTGACACACCTGAATGAGGCAGGCTTTAAAGGCTTCCTTATTATTCCCAGAGTTTCTGTTGGACATGCTCTTAAACAAGCTAATAATCTCTCCTTAAACAGCACTTTCTTTTTATAATACACAGGCTCCCTTATACACGAGTGTGAGGTCAGGGCAGTTTGCAAGTAGGTTTAAAACACCCATTTGCTTTTCCTTCTTGAATGAGGGACTGATGGTTTCTGAGATGGCCAATGCTGGTGGTTTGCATTTGCTGGCAGCAAACACCTGCAGTGTTATAGTTGACAGAGATTAGATGGGTTACAATCATCTTGACGAGGCTTGTCTTTCCTTGGTCCTTTCCCTGTGTCTCTTGTTGTGCCATATTGAAGGAACATGGCTTAATGGCTATAAAAGGATATTTAGAACTATTTCACGCTCCTAGAGCTGTCCTAATTGACTCTTTTCTCTCATCATGATTAACTTATGAGCTGATGATCAGGAAATCTCAACTGAATTCACAGTTCTGTGTCAAGTGTGACTGTACGCATATTTCTCCATCCCTATAAGTCCCATATTGCCCACTGGTGATATGAGACAAGTTGGAGTCCTTTCATCACACTGATGGGCTGTGAGGGTAAGTTTGGGTATATTTATAAAGTCCATACATTCAGATTTTCTTCTATTTATATCTACCTGCATTTCATGTTAAAATTTTTATGTTCAAGCATACATATCTATTTATGATCACTTGTTTCATTAGACTACTTTTTGATTTATGGCTCAAAAGGTTTCAGAAGATACATTGCTTAGAAGACAACTGTGAAATGAATGAATTGAGGAGTATACAGATTTCTCAAAATTGTAAAAATTAGCAGCATTTGGCTGCTAACTGGGGTGGGAGGAGGAAATGAATGGATAAACATGTTTGAGAAGCACCTGTAACAAAAGTCCTAAGCCACTGGCTCTTGGTTCACAGTGCTCAATGCATCACTGCACATGCACAGAACAAAAATCAGGAGCCCTAGAAAAGAAGCCAGACTGGTGGCGTACCAAGCAGAGGTGCCTGCAGCTGGTGGGGAGGGACAAGGTACAGCTGGATTAGTCCTGAGATGCCTTCCTCAGACCTGCAGGGTAGTGGATGGATGCTTCTGCATCCTTGTAGTCCATGACATTGATCCCTCTCTGCATGTATTCTCTCCAGAAAGCTTGCATGTACTTCACTTGCTTCTTCTCAGACACCATCAGAGGAGGAAGAACTGATGGTGGTCCCCAGACAAAGAAGGTTTTGCATTGTTAGATCTCTGCTCTGAACATGTCCCAAAACGGGGACGAGGTTTGAATCTTTTCTTTGCTCTTAAAGAAAAAGGCAGATAAGAGCTTCTCATCCCCTCCCTGGTTCCTCAGATGAGATACCTGAATTTGTGACAAATAATGTAGTTTAAGCATTGTGTAAATATAACTAGGAGTCCTAACAAGGCAAAATACTCACTGCAGTAGGCTTTATACACATGCCAAGAGAGGGTCTTTCCCTCTTTATCTCTGGGACTGTCTGTGTTGGATAACAGTCAATAGCTGGCAATGGACACTGAGTGACACAGTAGCAATAGGGACTAGATATCTGCAAACCTGACACGACCCTAGTTATGTACAGATGTTCATGGTTTGGGCTTTCATTACTCTAGGCCCATTTGTTTTTCAGAAGGACAAGCACTGAATTTATCCATTTTGGCGCTTTCCTTGAGAGAGGTGACAGATAGCAGAGGGACAGAGGAAAGAAGGGGATTCATATGAAATGTCTTAAAGGAGAGTAAATGTCTTTTGACTGCTGCCTGTGGAGTTTTCATATTTATTGGGAAGAAATCATGCTCGGCAATTGTCATTGCCTCCCAGAGAAGTGCTGCATCTGTTTGAAGGTACATATTGTGTCAAAGCTTACTGTCTCTCAGACATGGCATGCGACAGCTGAAATCATTTGGGATGCTCCAGTTAAAGGAATTGAGGGGCTGTGGACAATTTCTGTACATAAAACTCTCTTTGAGTATAAAGTGGATTTTTCAAAAGCATTCAAAATCTGTTTTACCTGCTCTCATAGAGTTAATTCTGCATCTCTTGATCACCTAAATAGCCGTTCACTACATCTGATCCAGTTTGTCTGCAATTACCTTAGCAAATAGGACCACTCTCTGGCCCAGATGCCACCTGGCACAACTGTATTGTGCCCTGACAGTGAAAACGTCTGGCACTCCAGAACTGGATGGTCACATCCCAGGAATCTGTTGTGAATGCTGCTGGGGCTGAGACAGTTTCCAGCCTCTTCCCAGGAGCTGTCTTGGGAGAGTTGTCTTAGCCAAAGCTCAAGGGCCAGGGACTGTGTTAACAATTAAGTGATATGGATGGTCATATTCTGGTGTCTGTCACTGTTTAAGAGCTGTAGTTGCAGCCTTCGAGCTTCCCTGTCATGAATACGGATGATGTGCACAGTCCTTCAGACGAGGAGCTGTACGCTAGCATCAACAGCTATGTCTAGTCTCATAAATTAAATTTATGTGGGACCATTCTCAGGCAGCGAGATCATTAGGCCCGCAGTGGCATGCACCCATACAGCTAACCTCTCCCAGCCTCTAAAACTGGGTGCCCCCATTGAAAATGCACATGGTGAATAGTCCCCACTATGTGCTAAGTCCCAAGCCATGTCTAGGAATTATTTGGGACAGTGTTATGTCCCAGAAGAACTCCATGACTCAGGTCAGAACTGTGCCAGGGACCGCTCCAGCAATTTCTTAGTATGGGCAATCAGATTATATTGTCTAGGACTTTTCACTGGCACTGTTTAGCTTATTAGTAATACACAAACACAGTCCTCACTACTTCTGCTGGAGAAATCTTGCCTGCTGCATCCTAGCACTGAATTTGCTTTGCTAATAGCTGCATCAAGATTGTTCCCGGGCATCCTCTCCTGAGATGAGAAAACTCGTGTGTCTCTTCCTAAGAGGTACCCAGTGTTAAGCTTCTAAGTGTTAACAGAAATTCCTCATACTTTCCTCAAGCTGAAAGCTCCTTTGCTGAAAACAACAGTGGATACTGCTTAAGTGCATGCAGCACCCAGTCAGTGAATACAATTTCCAGGGTATAGACAGAAAGGGCATTTTCTGTAGATGCAAGGCAGTATTGGTGCCATTGCAGAGGATGATACCATTTAAAACTTGTGTATAATTCATGTATTATTGTGAAAATAATAACTGAAATAGGAATAGGTGCAGAAAAGGACTACTACAATAGCCAGGGGTCTGGTGAGCCTGTTTTAAGGGAGGACAGCAATGTGGCTTCACTTATTTAGCTGAGTAAAAGGAAAGGTGAACTTTTTGACAGCTATCCATAGATACCCCCAGGGGCTGGGTACTCAGGAGGGAGGAGACTAAAAGACATTTCTGGCACAAGATCAAATGGCTGTAACAATAAATGGACATCGGAAATTATAAAGAAATTTCTAAACAGCAGAGGAATGAAACTTTGGAAAAACCTTCCAACAGCAGAAATAACAGACAAAAAAATCAAAATTGAAGAGGGAGCTTAAGAAATCCATGGAAGGGATTATATGATTCTATGGCTCACGACAACAGGGAGGGACTGAACTCAGTGACAAAGAAGTCCCTTCAAGACCTATCTCTGATGATCTGAAAAGTATCTATGGAGACCATGTCCCATTGATGTGCAATGACAGAGAAGGTGGAACCGAGTCTCAGTCTCTTCAGGGCGAAAGGCACGATAATGTCCTTGAGCAACAGTCCTGTCATTCCATATAATAGCAAAAGAGCCCAGGAATAGCTTTTGCAGAGACACCCATGGTAACTTGATGTAACACAGCTGAGGAAGAATGGACTGGAAGAGTTATTTATCGTAATCCGTGTCTGCAGTATCTTTTGTCCTGGGTATGCTTTAAGCATGAGAAAAAAATAGGCAGACATCTAGATGCAAATCTGAAATCCATCAGATCTTAAATTCAAGAGCTTTTGTATCCAAACGGCTCCTCCGTGCCCTAAATTCTCTGAGTTGTGCTTAATTCTTGCAGCACATAAGGCATGTAAAAACCACCCACCCACTATTTCAGAGCCATTTTTCTTCATCTAAATGAAATTTCTTTAGTTCCATTCATCTTTACAGCTCATTCAACAGGTCCCTCTGCAGCAGTGAAGAGAAGCATGTTTCAATGTGCTAATCCAGCTCAGAGATGGATTAATTGACTCACAGGCCCCTCTGATCACTAGCCAGATGTCTCTCCCCAGCTGGCAAGCCTTACTAATTTTCTTGTTGTTGTTGTTGTTGTTAATTCTGGGTTTCCAGCCAGCGGGGGCCCTTCTCCACTCAATCAAGGGCAACATGCCCTCTGCCGACATTTTGTATTCTTTGGCCTGCTTTCCGTTGGGCAAAGATATTCAGCTATAAACCTCCTCTCTTGGCTCTTTGTCATCTGGCCTGTGGTCCCTGGAGAGAAGTCTTCTGGTGCGGTTGCACTTGCATGTCTGGCACATTGGGCCACCACGGGGCAGTGCCGCCCATGCTCAGGATGGGTGGTGGAAGCATATGGTGTCTGCAGTGCCAGTTTCACAAAGTGGTCTAAATATTTCAGGTCTGTGCATTGAATTTTTGGGGAAAAAAGAGACTCATACCAAGAGTTAGAAGCATTTCCTTCATCAGCCTGTGCGCTATGAAATGACATGAGAGCAAACTCTCAAGAGCGCTTAGAAGGACTGAGCATGAATAGACCAGTTAGGACACTAAATCGGGAAGCAACGTAACATAAGGGATGGTTTGAAGATGGGATGTGTGAGCGCTCTGGGCTCCACTCCTGATTCTGTCATTGGCCCCAATGTCTTGAGCAAGACACTTCACTTCTCTAGTACTTCTGTTTTGTCACGCCTAACAGAGGTTTAATGATAACCTTTTTTTAAAGATAACTGCTAATGAGCAAGACACTGTGTGAATTAAGTATCACTTGCATCACTGAACATACAGCCATGTATTTTCAGTGTGAAGAATTCTGCAGTGACTTGCAGTGATTTGGCTGAAACTGCATTGTCACTGAATGCAAAGGTGCCGATTTTGGCCAGACTGTAGAACACTGTTTGCTCTTTCCCAATGTCCTGGGATATTACTGTGATTACATTGAGCAGAAACTTAATCTGCAAGAATTCATCTGGATGGTGCAACCTTTATTTAACTCAGCAGTGACTTCCCCACACAAGTGGTGGTGGGGGGGGGGGTAAGTGACCATTGAGGGAGCACAGCTGAGAATACTGGCAGCAATAGGAATATTTGAAGACTTGTACTGTTTAACACTAAGACCCTGGAGTACAGCTATACATATAACTGAATCATCCTTATGGTTTCTGAATTATAAAGGTGGAACCATGGTTTCCTCGTTTCTCACTAATGGGGGTCGTTTATCCCAAGCTGTCAAAAAAATTAATTCCTGGATTATATGAACTTTTTCCTCTCCTTCCCTTCCCTTCCCTTCCCTTCCCTTCCCTTCCCCTATAAAGAGCTGACAGAAAGCAGCTCCCCAGAATAGAAAAAAAACCCCAAACCCAAACACTTCTCCTTGATTGCACAGTTGTTTTTTTTTTTTTACTAGAAAAGAAGTTGAAAAATATTTTTTCATGACAAGATCAAGAAGAGCACAGCTTGAGGAGAGAGAAGTAAGAAGTTCATCTAAGGTGTGAACATAAGAGTTCAGCTGCATTTGCTATGGAACAAACACTTCCTACTCCAACTAAAAATGGGAGGACGTCATTCCTTCAACATCAGAGCAGTTGCTTACAATTCATAGGGATGTAAATAAGAAAAGAATCTCACTCTTGTAATTTAGCATCTTTGGTCTTTTTTAGCTTAGGTACGTGCCTTGTATAAATCTCACCGCTAATTTCTTCCCACATTAGGCATAGCCCCGGGGAAGTTGTTTTACAGGGAACTTAAGGCTTCGACCTTTGATCACTGTAACCTGACTTCTCAAAACCCTGAAAAGGAGTGTCTAAAAAAATGAAATGTGAACAACATGCGCCATCAATATCAATTACTGTGTTGTTATGTGGTAAATTTTCCCCACAGGGGGTGAGCAATTCACTTGACGTATTTGGCAAAGGGCTTGATTTTCCTCCCCACTCCCAGCGATGTGATGCTGCCATCTCTCTATACGCTTTGGGGGGGTGCAGAGCAGAGTAAGGGAGCGCAGACTCAGACCCAAAGCCTCTGCGAGCACAGAGAGAAGCGGTCTCTGTCAAGAGAAGGTTTATGCAGTCTCAACAGCGAGCTGCAATCTTTGAAGAAAAGACTTCAAAGAAAAAAGGAGAAAAGAAACAATGTCTAATCTTCATACAAATGCGCTCAGGGGTCTCTGAAACTCAGAAGCTTCCAAGATTTAAGAATTAATTATCACTTGCCAGAAGCAAGCTTTATTCACAGGTAACGGTTACAGCAATCCAAGTCCTTTAGGTGTAAAATTCATGGAATTATATTGAACTGATTAAAGCTCAGTAAATCACCGTATTTCCCTTTGGTGTACTTGCACACTTTCCCAATGTTTGATGTTATCCTTCAGATTGTTTATGCGGGATATATGACAGCAGCTCCCAAAATTTCGTTTTTCAAAGGAGATACAATTGGAAATATTTTGGTACAAGAATTGTGACTTGCAGGTTCGCACTAAAATATGCAACAAAGCGGTCCAGCTTCTCAGTTCCTGTAGAGCAACGCAGCCCTGTTGACTTCTATTTACTGCAGCAAAAGACAAGACTCTAAATCATTTGTCAGCTCCACAGCTGTATAAATAGCGAGGAGCACTGTGAATGACTAAGAGCAAAGCACTGCTGTTCTGATTCCTCTCAGCAGAACGGTGTGTGTGAAATGTCCCTCAGGCCAGCTGAGGTATTCAGGATACCTCAACACCTCACAGGCTTTATCGTATTTGTCCTTACAACACCCTTTTGAGTAAGCACTCCTGTTATATCCATTTTACACTTGAAGTTTGAAACCTAAGGAGGTGATATGATCCATGGTTGCAGGGCAAGTTAGTGGTGAAATCAGGAATTGAACATTTAAGTGTCTGGAGGACTCAGTTATGTGATGGAGTTGTTGTGCTCAAGGAAGTGAATGATTTATTGTGAATATCTGACCAGAGACATACTCAGGCCATGGTAACATGTGTCACTTAAATCCTGCATCTACCGCAAGCAGAAGGTGTGAACCCAGCTGGCTGGTGTGGCTCAGCTGCTGCACAGAAACACATTAAACCGCAATAACTTGATTGTGCGTCTCAGCCCTCTCTTCTGTAAAGCACTATCTGTCTTTCATCTTTAAGTTTTCAATGAAAACAGTTGCTGCAGGAGCTCATGAGAGAGCTGCACTACTGCAGGGAAGCGGTTTCCTGACATGAGCAAGGGTCTTCAGACCCAGAGCAGCTATATCTGATATACAATTAAAAAAATTGCCTCTTTTAAAATGTCAGTGAGCCACGGTACCTGTACAGAAGAGAAAGGGAGTGAAAGACAAACACCAGGTCAAATGCAGCCACTTTGAAAAAATGGATCTCTCTGGCAGGATTGCAATTGCTTCATTTTGTGTTTATAGCCTTATGACTTTTGCTGTTTGATAGAATTTTTCTTGATATTTGCCCACCAGCAGTGAGGAGGCATCTGCGACTTGCATCCTGGTAACAGGCAGACCCAACCACCGTGTGCCACCAGCCCCGCCAAAGAGGTGACAAACACAGATCTGCTGCTGCTTGGGAGTCACTGGCCATCACGGAGGATCTAAATAGCACAGGGGCATTGCATTATCCCATGTTAGCATCCAGAAGGATGCAAAGGACAGAGTTTGACCCTGGTATTGCATTACAGGCAGGGCTGTGGGTGTTTGTTTTCAAAGGAAATTTTCTTCTGCGAACATTCAGAAAAATCCCCGGCAGTCTGCTCTCACTGACTGTTGCAGCTCCCAAGACAACAAAACCGAAGGTAACTGGTGCTGCCTCTCCCTCCAAACGGGAAATGTTGATATTTCGAGTATTTGTTTAACTGCGGATAGTTGACACAGCTTGTGAGAAATTATTGTGGGAGGAAAGGAAACCTCCCGGCCTCCTCCGCTTCCTTTGCCCCCGGCTCCTCTCGGCTCCCGCTGGGTGCTCTGAGTCACCCCGCCAGGAATGTCCCTGTCCCAGAGCGGGGTCCTCCACGTTCCTCACATTTTCCTGCAGCCATCCCCTCCTGCCAGAGCCGGGGATCGAGGGGCACGCAGTGAGCGGACCCTGGGTGGCTGTAAAGGGGTTCAGCCCTCCTGGCATCAGTGGGGCCAAGCTGCGACACCTCGGCCCAGGTCGGGTAAATCAGACGGATTCTGGCCCCGAGTGACTTGGTACCAAACCAGGCAATCTGGTACTGACTTATTTTTGCCCAGTGGGGGATATTTGCTGTGTTTGTTGTAAGATTTTGGTGTCACTTATCACATGCCTGTTATAATGCATTGCCTGAGGCATAATTAAATTCAAAGGGCATGTCTGTGTTGAAAGGGAGGGCTGCAATTTGTTGGTGTTCAGATTTTTCATTAAAAACCAAACAGTTTTTCTGACTGGCAGGAACGATGGTACAGAACAAAAATGCTATCAAAAAAAGAGGAGGCAAAGGCTTTTCTTTTTTTTTTTAACAGCTACCTGCCTGACATTCCCACACTGACTTGGAATAAAGCCCAGCATTTAAAAAAAGCGGGATTGTAACAGAAAGACAAGGCAAAGGGAAGAAGAGCCTTGACGTTGAGAAATGTCTGGCAGATGATAGGTATGGCTTTTATTTATATACATACACATATATCTATCTGTATCTCTATACACACAAGTATCTATATCTGGAGGTGTGTGTGTATGTGCTTCATCCCCAGGTGAGAAATTTGCTTTTGCTGCTGAAGTTTCCCTGAAAGCTCAGTTAATTAGTTCTCATAACACCCATGGAGGCAGACATCAGTATCATCCTTATCCGCAGATGAGGAAATAGGCAAGTGCACAGAGAGAAGGAAGCACAGAGAGATTAAGGGATTTCTACTATAGTAAACTCAGTGTTGAGCGGGGAATTCGGACCAGCAGGCAAAATCCTAACGCTATTAAAAGCAATAGGAGACTAGCTTAAGAGATGCCTGGATTTGGCAATTTTGCCTGCTTTGTTCAAACCTATCTGATCTGTTCACAGTTACATGTGTCCTGACGATGCTTTCAGGAGAAAATTGCACCTCTGACTGTCTACAGCTCCCGCTCAAATCTCAGATGAATCCCTCAGTCCCAGAGCTTCAAAACAGGGGCTGAAGATTTCTTTGAGGGACTCTGCACCGTACATTTACATATCTAGAAAAACAGTCTGGGGTGATAAGTGAAGTAATTTAAGATCTTCCTAAATTGAGTACTATATTCTCCCAGGCCAGCAGGGTCACAGGAACCGAAATTTTACATCCCTAGTTGCTATATTCCACAGCACAGTACTATCAAGAAATGGCTGGAGGGTTTCAGCTAAACAGATGAGCTACATTTAAAATAGATTGGGCAAAGCCAGCTCATTAAAGAAAAAAAAAATAATGTCTTCATTTTATAATGGCTTTCTTGCCTTCTTGCTTATATACTTGTTCCAGGGCAATATTTTCATGTTATTAGGGTGGTTTCAGCTCTTATTTTAAAACTCACTTCATTAATGTTGGTAGAACACTTTGAAGTAGAAAATGTAAGTGCTAAGTGGTACCACTGACACACTTTCAAGGCAACGCTTTTGCCTTCCCAGAGGTCATGTGAAGCAAATGTGTCACACCTGCAAATGCGCATAAATTGCTGCTGGCAATAGAGGGCCAGATTTCCCTCGAAACTGTTGCAGCAGCTGTTTGTTGGCTGCAAGTGCCTGGAAAAGGATCCTCTCTTCGGCAGGGAACTGGTCCGCTGGGCAGGGGCTTGCCAGCTAGAGGCTGAGACCCCAGCCTTGCTGTGATGAACCTGGCAGTGAAGCAGCTGTGGGGCTGGACTCTCCACTGTTTAATACTTCTTATCCGCTGGACAAAAATCCCCTAAACTGATCTGAAAGTCACCCAATAACTCCTCCAGTGTTTGGCACTAAATCGCTAAAGTCTCTTATTTCTCGCCAAAAGCGTGAGGTGTGCTGGGAGGAGCACAACGCATACTGGGTTATGTGGGAGAGGAAGGACTGTTGGGGTGGGCACCTGCTGCAGCCTCTTTGAACACGGAGACTGCTTCATGGGACTTGTCCGCTGCTGCAGTGCAGTGGTGTTGAACACCGAGCTTTACTGCTTGCTCGCCTCCAGCCTGCAGGATGGCAGGGCAGGAGACAGGTTTCCAACCCCAGAGACAAGGGCTGGTCCATGGAGGGTGCTCTCTGTAGGGTCCTATGGCCTGTTTGAGAAGTCTGCAACATCCAGGTTAAGTTGGAAAATCTTTTCCTGCAACTGTGTCCCTGTTACTTGTATCCTTTCCCCATCACCCCCCAGGGCGTGGGCACACAGGAGGGACCCTGACTATTGACCTCGGGGTACGATGTGGACGTTCACACTGCTGCCCACGGAGAGCAAAATGGGAAGTTGTCATGGCACTGTATGGCAGGCTTCCTGCTAAACTACAATAACACAGCCGCCCCGCTGGCCCGCAGCCCTGATTTATTACCTTGTCATATTTCAAAAGCTAAAGCAGGTTGAGCTTGGTCAGTGCTTAGATGGAGAGGTCTCCAAGGAAAACAAAAGAGCTAGAGGAAATGTTCCCTGAGTCAGAGTTGGGGCAATAATCCAGCATGGTGTTAAAGATGTTGCTTCTGGACTGATTGTAAAATCAATGTATTGGCCACTGGTGGTCTGTGGGAAGGGAACGTAATACCTAACGTGACTGGACAATAGCTGCCAGGTATTTATTTTCCTACAAGGGTCAGCTCTACAGCAGGTGTAAATTGGATGAACCGAAGATGATGAATCCAGCCGATTGCTTTCTCTGTTGTGTCTTGCTATATGGATTTAGAGGCTTGGTTGTTTTTCTTTGTCCTCTTCCTTTGTATGTTACGTGATTCCTTAAATGGTACGGAAGCACACAAAATACAAGAACAGGGAAACATTTAGTGATTTTTTTTCCTAATAAAGCTCCAAGCTTCTGGAAATCCTCAGCTTAAGAATTCTCTTAAAGTTATTTCTGCTTAAGACCATTGGTTATGTGGACTTGATTTTTCCCTCATCGTTCCCACAGAACTATCTGAAAGCTCAGGCTGCTCACCACTGTTTGCAAGGTTGGATCCATTATCTACCAGCTTCTTATATAAGACAGCAGCTCTGTGCCTGACCCTCAAAGATAACTGGCCACATCTGTTCCCATTAGCTCTTTAGATATTGTGGTTCAGATCCTGAATTCTGCCTGCTGGAGCCCTGGGACAGTGCATTTTTCCACAATGAAGTGTGATTGCTGATTATTCGTTGCGTAGTTTGTTTGAAACGGTGCCAGTCAAGGATCGTAGACATTTCCCTTCTGTGAAGCAAGCTACATGCATGTAATAAAAGACACGATCCCTTTTGTAATTGCAAGAAGTATATTAAAAGAACACTGGTCTGAATTTAAAGAGATAATGAAAATGAACAATTTAATCCATGCACCAATCTGGATCCTCTGGTTTCTAAACAAATACCTTTCCTTCATCTACCCTCAATTTGTAGCACAAAAAGAAACATTTTCCCATGGGACCCTGGAATTCAGATTCAAAAGCTGTGTTTTCATCTCCTGTTTCTGTGTTTCTGACTTAACAAACTGCACGTGTGAAGTTGGAAGGGTGATAAATAATCCCATACTAAAATCTGCAGGGCAATTGGAGCATCTCTACGCATTCTGTTATTTTAGGTAGTCCTTTCAGGAATGAACCAACCGGACACCTTTGAGGATGGCAGGGTGTTTAAGAACCACCACTGCAAACACCCCGTGACTGTAGTAATTAACTGTGGCTCTCCGCTGGGAAAGCGAAGCCTTGATAAGCACATTACAAAACCATTGTCGGGAGTACAAGTGCTTTGAAGAGAGCATTGAAAGGAATTTTGCTTCCGAGTATAAAAAAGTATGTAGTGTGAGATTTCTCGAAGGAGAGATTATGCTTTATTTGGGCTTCTCTATACAGGCTGAGAAGCAGAATGTGAGAATACTACACAACTTATTTAGGAACACAGACATTTGTAGGCTGGACTGCACCCAAGTCCAATCTAGTCCAGCATCTTGTGTCAGCGAGTGGCCAGCACCAGATGCTGCAGGGAAAGGTACAAGAGAATTTGTAGAGGTTATGTTTTTACAAGTGGAGGAAACATCTTCTTAATTTCCAGTTATTGTTGTGACTGCTATTATGTGTAGATTTAATTTCTAACTACAGGACAAAAATGAAACAGAGAAGTACCTATTTCAGACTTTAGATGTCATTGTCCAAAGCATAAAATGTTAAATGCTTCCTCCCGGTCATACTCTGAATGACTATAATCAAGCCAAAAAGACTGAATTCCACCCATACAGTTAGTTATTCCAGTGCATGTGTCCGGTATAGATTCCCATAATCTGCTTCAGCTCACTGGCATAGCAATGACCCCTTTCCTTTGGCCACACAGCAGTCAAGGCAAATGGGAATCTACCCTGTGGTTTTGAACGAGGTGCGGGCCTTTTTCTGTCACGCCAGCAGATCAACACCAAAGCCCCCCAGCCCTTGCAGAGGGGACACAGAGGAGGTGTGGGGCGGACTGGGACCCTTTTGGTGGGGGTCCTTACTGATACTGGCTGCCTATGGGAGAGTTGTGTCACCTCCCCGTACTGCCTCTACAGAGCAGAGATACTGACACTTGCCTTCCTTGAAAAGAAGTCTGATTGATAGCTGTGGCTAAAAAATAACCACAGAACATAACAGAGGAGATATTGTTTTTTAGGATTATCAGCTCCACCACAGAAATTGCTTGAAACCACCCACAAATCTCTTCCTTCGACAGAGAAGAACACATTCACCTCCATACAAAACTTCTCCTTATGTTCCTCCTGCAGAATTAAGCTGAGCCTTTGACATTTATTGCTTGGCACTGGCTTTGTTGTTATTATTATTAAAAAACCACAACTTAAACTTAACTGTGTTCAGATCCCTCATTGAGCTGCAGCGGAGGAAGGGCATTTGCACTGGAAATTAATATGGCTGGCATGTCTGCCTTGGTTTTGAGGATAGTGTTTTCATGTTCTTTTCCTTTCTTCCCCAGCTTTCTTCTCTTTTGTGCCTGCCTGCCTCTTTCCCATTTCTTTCACAGTCGCTATTTTTGCTCCAAGCAAAGAACTCAGTCATGCTCTCACCCTCTCATGGGCTCCGTGTACGCTTGAGGTCAGGCTAGCAAACCTGACTCTCTCTGGAGCCAAGCTTTGCATCCTTCCCTTGCCCTTTTCATACCCTCTGCCTCATCACAGTTTTCTGTCTTCTGTTTCCCAGGTTTTCCCCTGTCTTGCCATGCTCCTGGAGGGCAGCAGTGCCTCGCTGCTGGCACATCTGCCTGGGGCGAGCTTGGGTGCTACCTGGTGGCTCTGATGCAGAGGTCCTGTCGAACACCGTGCCAGTCACTCCTCTCCCTTCTGACGTGTTTTATCCATTTCCACCACATGATTTTCAGGGAAAGGGACGGTCTGTGTCATTACCCACTGTAGCACAACACAGCTCCCCTGTGGTTCAAGGCACCATATGCTTCTTTAATATACACAACGATTTTGATGTGCCCTCACATTTCTCTGAACTCACTTCGCCCTTCTGTCTCTCCTTCCTCCTCTCTCCACTGTTCTTTTAACACCGTCTTCCTTTTCGGCACTGTGGTCCCTCTTCCTTTTCCCCACACTCTCCTTGCCCTCCCCTGGGGCTCTGCTGCAAAGCCTTGGGCAGCTGTCCTGGGGTGGAGATGGGGCTGGGACCAGGGGCCAGCAAGGATCTGCTGAGAAGGGTCAAGTCACTTTGACCCCTTTCCCTTCGGAGGGAATGGGGATTTCTATGCCTGAACCTAAGTGGGCAGGGAAATAAAGAGAAAGAAGAGGCAGAGCCGTCTAATGAGCTTGGCAGAGGTGACATGGCTTGTAGAAAAGGCTGTGTGAGCAACGGGGAGCAAACCTTGCTGCAAGGAGTATTTAACATCTGGCTTCCAAAGCCTCATTCCTTGGAGGTCTGCAGTCATTTTATCACTTTCCCTGGATTCCGTTTTCATATCTGCCCTAATCTGTGCATTTTTGCCTTTTACCATTTTCTCTAGTTCTGTTCAACCCTTCTTCCTACCGTTCCCATCAGTGTGGCCTATGGGCTGCTTCACTCCAACCAGCGTTCCTAAAATCCCTTGATTGGGGTGCTCCAATGAAGCAACAATTAATTCCTGTATCTGTAATTTGTTTATCTTCTTCTATAGAGTCATACAACAAGCCTCAGGAGAGGGATATAAAAGATGAATGCAGGTTAATAAAACAGGAGTCTGTGGAAAATTGCATTAAGATGGCACAGCAATAACAGGTATAAAAACAACTGAAGCATGTGGTGAAGTCCCTACTATATCATAATATTTCCACTGGTAATATACATCGTCGTTTGTGCTAAAAAATCTGAAACTTAAAAGTGATAAAAAATTAATGCCTCCAAACTGCTACTGAGAAGAAAGGTTAGGCAAATTATTCCCAGTTGATACAATAGGTGAAAAAAATAAGCAAAATGGGTGAATTTAATCCTATTTAATTTTAATCATCCAAAGGACTGGAGCCTAGCCATATATATCACAGAGCTCCCTCTCTCATCAGTGCAGAGAGGCAGAGACCTCAAGGGAGACAGAGTCATCGCAACCCAGGAAAAATGTTTAAAAAGGGGGAAGCTGAAGACCCTGCTTCTCCCTTAACCGGAGAAGACTAATTAATCTAGTCTCACATAGATCTCTAACCCCTCCAACTGCTACACTTTGGAGCTTCCCCCTTCTCCAAGAAATTTTTTTAAAATGACCTAAGGTCACTATGTCATGACTAGGATTAGCAGAGTTATTTGTGATTTCTGATATCCTGAAATGGAGATGAGACAATTTCTATTTGTTTAATTACACAGAGACAACTCATGGATTTTGCTAGATGCTCTGGAAAGTCTCTGCCAGATGTGAGGTGTTGGAAGCAGAGCTACAAAGTTGTACCAGATGCTCAGGATGCTGAGCAACCTATATATCATCTTTGTAAACATTTTGTGTACCCGCATGAGCCTAAGGGGAAGTTACCTGTGTGAGCTAATATCACATAGGGATTTAAGAATAGCTGCCACAAATCTTCAAGCAGGCAAACAAACTGGAGAGACCTTGCCCTCTCATGAACAGTTTATTGTTCTGCTTTAACAGGTTGAAAAGAGCTGACAAGAAGTGACGTGGGAAGTGGTCACACTGATAGGAAAAGGGAGATCTGCTTCACTTTGTCCAGTAACAGATCAACAGAATGAGAGCTGGACACCGTCTTTGGAGCATAAACTGGACAAATGCGTAGGACATCCCACCCAGCAATCACCAACCAGAATACCTTATGTGTCAGGACAGAGGCATTGTGGAGATGTAGCTGCCAGGGTGCCGGAAAAATGATGAGAGCTACCTGCTGAAAGGATTTGTCATCACGGTGAGATATGTTTCTACTAATATATTTCAGCACAAATAGTACGATGATGTTTTTGGGAATGATAGCACAAAGATGAATTGGGTAGATCCTTGGGTTAGAGATGTTCCCTAGAAAGCTGAGAGTGCAAAATCCCACTTCAATGGGCTCACATGGGATAGCGTAGAAGAAATATTGTGGAAAAGCACTTAGATGAAGAAAAAATTAATCCACATAATTGTCTGCTCTTCCAAAACCTTAGCCAGAAATCTGTCGGAAACACTGCTTTTCCCTGTGTGATCTGGTAGCCCAGAGACGGCTTTTAAAGTAATGTGGTTTTTTTAATGCTATTTCGCAATAACAGTAAAATTGCAGTTTTCAATCTGTGGTCTGTGAATCCGCATGGGTCCAAGGGCTAATTTTCCGATGTCCACGGTTTTCTACTTTTCTGAGAAAAGCAACCCTAATGCCAATACACTTACAGCAGAATCTGCATCTACAAGGGAATATAGGAAGAGTTGAGCAACGAGAAAGAGAGTGAAAACCACTGGTACAAAAGGAACATTTTTGAACACAACACAAGAGAAAAGGGATCAAGATTCCCATGGCCTTTTTTTTAAAATGGAAACACCCCGGTTAACAGAGGACCATCTACACTTGTATCAAGAAAGATTGAAAGGTAGAGAAGCTAGATGGCAACAGTCATTGACACTGTCAACAACAATGACACTGTCACTGCCCAAAGAAAGTAGCACAGAAAGTGCTGAACTGAAGTCAAACTTGCTAAATTGATCACTGGGAATTGGAGATTTCGACTGTGACCTAAATCTCCAAGCTGGTGCGTGAGTCATGGCCCTTTGCCCCGAGAAATGGGAGACCTGAAATCTTATCATCACCCTTGATGACAGGGGAAAGAAGCTGGGGGGCGGCAAGACACAGTTAGGGAAAGTGCTGATTACCATTTTTATTGCAACAATATGAACGTAACCTTTGCCTCTGCAAGTTGCTAGCCAGCTGTTTTTAGATGATCATGGCACCTATTTTAGCACAATGTAAATGTTGGGGTTATTTTATTATACAACAGGATGACTGCTGTATAAAAGAAGTTCTGCTGGATTTGCCACAGCAATCAGCCAGACACAACATCGCCAGCCAAGTGTTAAAAATATGAGCGCATTAAAGGTATTGAGAATTCCGACTGATCCAGTGCTCTATGGAGATGAGCCTGCAAAGTGCATTTTCTTTTACCTGACTTGAGTTTACTCAGTGGAATAACAGTCTGTGAGCTAAAAATAGCCTATCAGCAGCGAACAACAGCTAGCTTTCTCCTCGGCATTGTCTGTATTCCTCACTTGCTGCACGTTGAGCTGCTGTTCCTTTCTGTGGCAGGTCTGTGCAAGGAATTTATGTTGAATATCCAATGGAGAATTAGCAGGTGGGTTGGAGATCAAAGTTGTCTGCTCTGCTTAATATCTGCGGCATTTCTCAATTCTCAGAACCGAACCAAGCCAACCCAAAAAATCATCCAGGAAAAAGAATGTTAATTGGCCAGATAAAACCCATGATCTGCGGGAACAATTAGGCAAAATCCACATCTTTGCGTAAATCATGGAGGGGGGCATTGAAATCGGAGAGCTCAGATGTATGGATGAAACTATGAAATTACAGACTTTGATGTCATCTTAATAATCTTTAGCTGCTTGTTCATCAGTATTTGTGGAAAACCTGGCCTTAACTCTTTCAATTCGTTATGCTCTTCTCTTTTTAAAAAGATCAGTAACATCCTTAATATTCTCTTAGGGCTGTTTTGCTTGAATATGACGTATTTATTTGTCAAAGACAGATGTCCAGTACTATGAAATGTCTAGCCTAATATCACACATTTTTCTTAACATGACATGACATTAGAACTGAATAATTTTTAGACATGAGTTCTGTACCTCTAGTCATTCATTGACAGTTGGGATTTATTTTAAAAATATGTTAACTCTGGACTGGAGCAGTTTAAGAACAGTTTGGACCTAGTAATATATGAGTCATAAGGAGAGTTGTTTCCTTGTCCTGTAAGTATTTTTTGACTTATTTAAGCAGTAAATACATAGCCAGATGAGACATAAACAAAAGTTTATCTATGAAACAGCCCCCTTAGTCTATTTAGCTACATCTATGACCACAACAATGTTAGTGCTGGTGGATTTGTGAATTCAAATGCTGCAAAAAGATATGCTGCTTCCCTGATGTTTGTGGTGCTGTAACTCAAAAGTTATTCAGTGATAATCAGTGGAGATCCTTCAATTTCATGCTGGAGTGACATTTTCAGCTGTAAAGACATTAGCAAAAATGGACATTCCTAAACACAG
>NW_009210053.1:41621-62299 GCF_000690835.1 Fulmarus glacialis
GCTAATACTAAATTCCAATTTTCATAATGCAGTCCCAGAGAAGGAAAACCAAATCATCAAAACCACTAGTGCAACAGCATCACCCTGGAAGGTCAGTACTGGGGACCAGTACTAGCAGGGCAGGGCTGTGTGCAGTCCCAGTGCAGGTCCAGTGGCTACCTGTGTTGTAACTAGTCCTCTGCCACCTTAACAGATACTGATGGAAGGGTGGGTGGGAGGGGATTATAGACCCTTGATACAAGGACAGGACATAAAGTGGAGAAAAGAGGAAAAAATTCCCCAAATCCCTGAACCCCAAAGCATGAATACAACCCAGGCTGCAAGGACTGAACGATGCAGATGGTGCATCCTCTTGAGGCTCAGCAGGGGAATGTACCTGTAATTGTTGCTATTACCTGGTTATGCCACTCAAAGTCAGAAGGACCATATTGAACTAATAAGAAGAACAATTTGAATATGTAAAGGAATAAACCATATTAACCCAAATCATACCAGGGAAGCGTTTCTATTTCTGGCTGTGGTGAAGACCCATCTAACAGTTGATGGATGTTATAATGGCCTTGTCCTGATTCTGTTAGTAGTCCTGTCTTTGGGGCCTTAAAGACAGCTGACTTAGAGAGGAGAAAATCAAGTGGGTGGGGAAATCTTTGCAAGATTACGGTACACGGGAATCTCCAGGAAGCTTTGGCAGCCTCAGGAAAGACTTCCTCTAGCTCTAATTGAGCCAACCTCAGAATAAGAGACGCTGCAAAGTGCAGCAGGGGAGGAGGAATAAAGGTAGCTTTGAGGAGGAGAAAGGAGTACACGAGGGAAATCATGAGAATCCACTCCTGGGGGCTATAAGACTCAGATTCATGCTGGTTTATGCAGAAGGGGCAAAGTCTAGCTTTTTATCAGAGAGCTTCAAATGCATGACAGCTTTTGACAGAGAAGACAGCAAAGGCTAAAGAATGAAAAGAAAGAACTCAACCCACCAGTCACTGAATTTAAACTAAACTAAACTCTGGTGAACCTGTCAGGGAATCTATGTTGAAAAAAGAAATCAGGGGACCCGAGGTCTCAGGAACTCTTAACTGGAGGAGGAAGGGCAGGTATTTATGAAACTGCAAACGCCTCTACACAAAAACCTTGAGTCTAGCAGAAGTCCCTTTCTGACAGCATAACTTGGAAGGAAGTGTGTTTGTTTTAATTTGTGCAGTGTAACCTCCTCCACACTCAAACCACAGAAGCTCTGAGCCTAGTTCAGCTTTATGAACAGGAAGCAGTGTTTCAGTTTAAGAATCTTAGATTTTTGGCTTAGGAAATTGTTGGTTCAGGCCTTATTATAACCAAGATGAAAGTTATCACGTATGCATGGTATGTAAACTGGGAAGAGTTTGTATATTTGAATACTTTAATATTAGACCAGAGTGTTGACACTAGGAGATTATTGGAAGAATAACTTAATATTTTCAGAAAAGTCTGAAATGCAAATCTTTCAAATCAACCAGATCAAGATGAAAAGTGAGCCTAGGCTTGAACATTTGCTAGGTTTTCTAATAATTTTTTTTTCTTCACCTTAGCACGATTTTAATTTGGCATCCCTGAAGATTATGAATAGCTAATTCACAGATCTACTGACTTTAAAGGCGTAGGGGCTATAATGACCTTCCAGCTTGATTTCATATAAAGCAAGCAAAAGGACTTCCCTGGATTAATTCCTGCTTCAAGTCCAACAGCTTAGCATGAGGAATTTAAGAACCTTTGGATTAGGTTAAAGCAAAGGCCTCTGTAGCCCATGTGTGCCAATATTCAATCTCTGACAGAGGTCATCAGTGTAGGCTTAGGGAAGCATAGGTGTAACCATGCATATACAGCAATCCTTTTGGTAACATCCTTTGATGACAAGGTTTTAAAAAACTTTGCATCTCTAAAAGTTTCAGATGGCAAAAAATCCCCATCAGTGTAAGTAAGTTGTTGCTTTTGCACGTGGTAAAAAAGTTAAATCTCAGAGGAAAGGCAAACTCTGAATTCTGGGAGAGAAAATTCCCTTTGCAAGCTAAACTTATCTCCAAATAATAAAGGTGGTATCTTAGGGTTTCAGACACGTTTTGCCTTGCTCCTACTGAGGATCTTGTGCTGCAGAGAGATTTTGTTTTTGGAAGAGATGCAGAGCAGACTCTTGTGGAAATAAATGAGGGACGACAATCTGGCAGAGACCAGAGAAAAAACAGCAGCACCAGGTTTTCGTCTCTGGCTGACATGGCATTTTGTTCAAGGTCAGTCACAGAGCACGCTCTAACTAAAATTATGACTAAAATTTAAATCATGCAAGCAACACAGATAAAACTGAGCCTGGTCTGCTGGAGTCCCTAGACATTTAGGTGAGATTCTTTTAACCAAACAGACACCTGTTCCTACATGTGATCTGGTTAGTCAAAGGTCCCTTTATGGTCAGTTTATAGAAAAAACAAAACATTTTTTGGACATGATTCCTCTCTTCTATAGTAGATGTCTAAAATAGGTCAGCTGAATCACTCCTTAAAAATGTTATTTTTCTTTTTATCATGAAATACCATTTTCTAAAGATGTAGACCTCTGCTCTGTGGCTGTCTCTGTCTTCACGCTATGTCTTTTTGTGAGAGAAATCCCGCCCTCAGATGCTTCTTTTCCTTGATCTGAATAAAGAATGAGGTTGTGGAGTGAAATGACCAAAAGAAGTCCCGGTTCTTGGATAGTCACAGAAATGGTGAAAAGTGCAACAGATTGCTACAGATACTCCACTTTCCCCCCCGACAAAGTCCACAAGCTCTTTCTGACCTGGTGAAAGGGAGATTATCTCTCAGAAGGGGAAGTGGAGAGAGACTGCTTGTTCTTCCAGACATCTGAGTGGGAATCAATGCAGTTTGGGTCTTTATGAGGGATTTGAGGCAAATTAAATATTACCTTCACTGTTGGTATTAATCACAAGCAGAAGGTTTCAATAGAAATACATGTATTTGATTTGAAGTGGAAAGAATTACTTGCTTTCTTAGAAAAAAATTTTATGTGATGTATGTCTGAAGTGTCTGAGATAAAATGCAAGTATTTGGTTAGTTGCAAGGAGTTCACAGGGAGACTAAATGATATGAAGTTCAGACCTAAAGGCAAAACAATTACCATAGTTGTGCAATGAACTGAGCCTTTACAGTTGCTCTCCACACACTTGGTCTGGCTGGAGTCACACATGACCCCAAGGGCTCAGGGCACAAGGTTCCCAGCACTACAGGCAATAGGAGGCTTGTGGGCAAGAGTGAGGAGACAACTGCCTACGTGCCAGGCACAGATCCAGATCATATTTTACTCTCTACAGGCCCAAAGGTCCTCCAGCACATTGTGGTTTTATTCCAGATTAATGTGTCTGAGCCGAGAAAATAAGCCTGTTTTATAATTTCAGGTAGTGTTCTCTGCTGACATTCTGAAAAAGTCAGCACGGGTGTTAGAAGCTAGAGAGGACCAGCTCCTGAAGATGCAGGAGACAGAAGGGAACTTGGGAGACGATCTGTCGATAGTCTGGAGGCTCTTAGAAAATTTCAGGCAGGAAAGTGGCTTGGATGACATCTGAAGGATGTCATTAAGCTGTGTGCCTGGGTTCTGCAGTGAAATAGGATTAGACAAACAGAAGAAGAGCTTCAGGCCCTAGAGCATGGCTGACAGTCAGCAATGAGGACAACAGGCATGGAAAAGTCTGCACATATCTCTTGCCACCAGATAGTGCAAAGGTCCTTCCCTCCCTCTCAGCAGAAGGGAAGCGAAGTGGCCCTGGCACAAAGTAGGGGCTGAGCACAGGCCAGGAAAATATTGTAGTGAATCTCCTTGGTGAAGAAATACCCACCAGCCTGAGGTTTAGCCAAGGCTGCTGCCTCCAAGTAACTTTGCTAGAAAAGACCAAGCCCTAGCGCAGAACAGTGAACAAGGAGGATGAAGTGTTACCAGTAACTGTTTACTCAGGAAAGGTTTTGAACTGATCTGTTTTCTTTTCAATAATCAACTTAGGAAGCACAGTGACTCTTAAACCATCTGAGTCAGTCTGGGAGGTTTTATTGATCCTAGCAGAATAGTCCATTGATAGGGAAGAAATTATCCGAGAAAAATAGACATTTCTGCCATTCTCAATACCTTTCTCATCAACACCTTTTCACCAGCAATAGCTCTTTCTTTTACTTACACTCTATTTTCGTTTCAAATCTATATTATTTCCTTCACCAAACACTGAGTCCTTTACTCTAATAGAATCTAAGTATTTTCTTTAATGAGCATAAGGGATGACATTGAATCATGTTGATCATTAGTTGGAACCATCATGCAACAAGAACTCAGTGCCATTTGAAAAACACTTAATGCACGGGCTGAAGTTTGTCGTCTCACTAAGGAGCATAAGATTATTTGGTGCTACAACTTAGAAAGGAAACATTATCCCACTGATGAGATTGTGCCAAACACCAGAAAAAAATGCTTTCCTTTGGAACACACCACACTAATTGCACAAACAGTCTTAAACATGTCTTGGTTTCTGTTTCTTATGTTAAAAACCACAACAGAATGTCCCTGCAATAGATGACAAAGAAAAAAACCCCAATCTTATGACTCTAGTTGTTCCACAAGCATTACTTTGAGTATTTCCAGTGACAATAAATGCTTCATGGCTTAATGGCCAGTTCACCAGACTGGAAGCTGTCTCAGACTGAGAAGTGGACCACTTTCAGAAGACTAGAGAAATCGTAGACAGACTGGCCCGAGACTCACAGTTTTCCAGGTCACATCAGCAGTCTCAAGTTCATCACAGATGTGACCAGACCAGATTGTAAGCAAAGCTGCAGCAAGTTCAGGGGATAAGAAATTAATTAGAATGAAAGGAGAACTTTGGCTGTAGCTATTAGGTAAAGCAGAAATGAACTCAACCGCAAAAATAAACGCTTAGGCTATATATTAAGGAAAATGTTCTGATTATAAGGATAATGTTGCACTGGAACATGCTGCCTGGGAAAGCTGTGGAGTCTCCACCATCACAAGTTTTCAAGAAAAAAATAACCAAACTTTTGTCAGAAATGACACAATAATCCTGACTCTGCTTTGGAGCAGGAGATAGACCAAATGGCTTTCTGTTGTCTATTACAGCCTTATATATGTTGCACAACCCCCATATTTCCCATATTTACAAGCTGTCTCTATCCCTGGAGCTTGTAACAGTGCAGTTAGTTACACTGATTTACTCTAGTTGGGGGATTGGGATAACATGTTCATGACTCACGTTCTCATGCCATCAGCTCCTCAGCAGCTTCTCACTGGTGACAACCAAGCTCAGAGTCAGAGTGCAATATCCAGTCTCAATCAGACAGGCTAGTGAGCATGCCTGAAGGTAATACTTTATTGTAATGCAAGGATTTTGCTGCAAAGTCCTCTCTACTTCTTGAGTAAGCCTGTGGGATGCAAGCAGGCTGACATTTGAAAACCTGAAACTGCAGATCTTATTGATTTCTTGAAGCTATTAAATGATTGAGGTGCAGTACACCTGACAAATTGAACAGCATGGCCAGTTGGTGTAACATGGAGCAGCTCCGTTGACTTTGTTGCTTATTTATCACAGTCTAGGATTTAACCCACTGAATCCTGAATTAAATTTTTATATATTCGTGAACTGTTTATACTATATGACAAATCAATACCTTTTTATTTTTCACCTCATTTAGGATGGATAAACGGAATATTTCAGTATTCTCCAGGCCCCCAGTGCAGAGGGGCCTTGAATGATGAAAGATACAGTAGGTTTTGAATGGAAGAAAAATTTCAGAGTAGAAAGATTTAGGCTAAATATCTTTTCTATCAATGATATGAATAATACATTTTTTCACAAACTCATGACAAAACATAATGTCCTTTTAGAAGATGACATATAATTCTTTATCTTTCTTTAAGAAAGAGTTATTAATTTTGAAAAATCTTCTTTCTGAATTTCTTTGCATTTTGTATGAGCATAAAACCTCCAAGGAGCTATTTGAATTTCAGTACTGTCTCACACTTTTATTAAAATATACTTTAACCCTGCTTCAGTAATTAACATGAAGATAGGGCCCTTATTTCTAACAACTGAAATCTCTCAATTATTTCAGATTTTCTTTAAGTATACTTTTGATTAAATAATTACTGGGTAACAGTATTAACAATTTGTCTATGATAGGGAACATACGAAAAATTACTTACTTATGTTTCTGCAGTTTATGCTTTTGCCAATGCGTTTTGTGAGTATTTATTAAAGATGATGCCTTGAGTTAATAACATAGAATACCTACTAGTTTCATAATCATCACTGCAGTGCAGAAGGCATTAGAGTTACAGTAGTTCTGCATTGACGACATCAATAGATTTACTGCATTCGGTTCCTTATGCAAATATTCAAAAAACATACCTTACTTTAGAACCTTATATAACATATTGCGTACACGTGAGGGTATGAACATGCAGAGTAGACTTGAAAGTTGACAGTGCAAGTCATGTTGCTCCTTCCTTTCTTGTTTCTCTGTTGCCTTAATGTTAGAGCTCATTTAGTGTTGGATTTTGTAGACACGTACACTTCTGCACAGTCCCTAACAGTAAGAAGCGGGACTGCTAATGGTCTTTACATGACAGACTACATTGCCATCTATACTGGAGACAATGCAGCATGCTGCTGCTCCTACAGTAGAGCAGGGACTGGATAGACACCCATAACGAGTCTGTGTGTGAATTAAACAGACTTATCACGCGTTCTCTCCCTGCATACATGCATGATCTGCTTCTGCATGGCAGAGCTTACTTCACCTACATAAAAACCTTGTTTGCTCCTGGAATTTTTCCATTTTTTCCCCTCTTCCCCAAGAGCAGCATGTTGCTCTCTGCTCTTGCTGCGTCTGCTTCACCCCACAAAGGGAGCAGTGGAAGATCTGCTTTGCTGACAGAGGTCTAGGTTGCCTGCTAGGGAGGCAGATGTTTGCAATACGGAGTGCTATGTTGTAAGATCCTGGGCTAGGAACCCTGCAAATGATGCTCAGGTCACCTAGAGAAGAATAGGGTTGGAAGGGACCCTGAAAGATCTTCTTGATCTTCCTTTGCTATTACCCAAATCAGGATCTGGTGATAGGAGCTTCCTAGACTTCCCAGCAGTTTATTCTGCTGCTTCATTCTCCTTACCATTAAAAGCTTTTCCTGAGGTCTAGTCTTCTGTGTGACAATTTAAGCCTGTTACTCACCTGTGATAAATCCATTTTTTCACACCTCTAATTCTTCTTTTTGCTATTCTCTGAAATCTGTCTCAGTGATTTATATTTCTTCTTAAAATATGATGCTCAAAACTGGGCACGATACCCCAAATGTGTCCCTACTAGTGCTGACTAGAGAATAATGTTTACATTCCACATCTTGCAGACAATATTCCTATTTATTAATCCAAGTAGGAAATTTCCCTTTTTCACAACAATAGGATACCAGGGTGTTGAGTCATGCTCTGCTTCTGACCTTCCGTAGCCTTAGATCCATTTCTGTTGAACTGCTACCTGGCCTGTTGCTCATCTTCCCATATTTGTGGTAATATCTATGTGAATAATTTTATGGTGAGTCTACTTTCCTCCAAGGGTTATTTTGGGAGCCAGAATCTGGCAATACTAAAGTGTAGCTGATCTGAAAAAAATATTGCTTTCTGGAACTTGGAAGACATGATAATCAAATTAGCTATCAATAACTCCCTGTCCTCTACTTATGTGGCAAGCAGATAGTCAATTACACATCAAAATAATGTAAAAATTAATACATAAAATTAGTCAGCAATCAGCAATCAATTTTAGAACAATTCTTTTGGGTCAGGTACAATCAGGACCACTTTCATAGGACATTACATAGAACTATGCATAATTTTGCAGAATAGTATGTCTTAATTAAACATGGAGAGTATCTGGAATCAATACAGGTGGAGAATGCATTCACATTAATCTTATTTAAAAAGTTTCAGTTTTATTTTAGGAAAAGAGCAGTACATCTTGAATGTTCCAGTCACATCTTGAAGTCCTTCTGCTACTGCTGTCATAGAAGTTTTGCTTGAGAAAGGACTATAGGATTCAAGACCTGCATTTCAAGTGAATTCCTTTATTAATAAATAAACGTAGGTGAACTAATACATGCAAAAGAATTTTGGCAGGGATAATAGTGGAAACAAATAGAAAAAATATTAAATGGGTTAGCACACTCAATAGGTCTTAGGTTGCCTAATGAACAATTAGCCTAGTGTTTAACCCCCCTCGATCCATTCATTTTTGCAACTCTTACTCTCTAAAGATAAACACAGATGATTCCAAATGTGCTTTTGTTTTTGAAACTACTCATATTAGCATTACATTGTAATCATTGGTATGGAAACTGTGTTATAAAAGGGAATAGAGAAAAATGGAACGTGCTAGAGCACCTATGACTTGGTGCTTTAAACAAAGTGTTGCAAAGAACTTGCAGCACTCTAAAATAGGGCTGAGATGACTCCTGTTGATTAAATACAGAAGACTCTTTATATGGAAGCCTTTTTTTAAGGCCTTGGGAACACAATGCTGACCATCCAATAAGTGGCATTACAACGCTAGGCTCTGCTGACTGTGATCAGACAGTCTATCTTAGGTACTTAACTTACTTAGCATGACCTAGGTTCAAGACAAAACATACCAGATGAGTATGTGGGATTGCTAAACTCTGAATCCATGTATTACCAGTGGAGGGAAAAAGCATCAAGCTGCATCCCACTGGTTTCCTGAATGTGACTCCCTGTGTCTTTGTATCACAGACTGTAAAAAAGTTCTCTCTCACATGGAGACCAACCTTTCCTTTCACTTAGTGCATCTAAGTAGTGTTTATTTAGCAGTCCCAGTGTGACCAAGTTAGACAGAGGGTGGAGGAAAGGAACTACTCTCATGCGTCATGGTGGCTTGTACTCTGGTAGAGTCAGGGCAGTTAAATCTTCAGAGCAGCTGCTTACCTGTTCAGTGGGAATTCTGGGCTTGGAAGTTAATGATCAGGAACTAATGAGGTGGACTGGATGTGTTTTAATTTGCTGAGATATATTAAAACATCATGTTAGTTAGTTTGAAGGCCAGACGGGACTTTTTTTGTTGCAATGGTAAGGTGCTCCATGAATTGCTGCAGATTCTTGAATGAATGCTTTTTATTTTTTTCTTCCTTTCTGAGGCTTTCTGGTTTTTGGTAGTAATTGCTACTCTCATATGCATGAACCTAACAGCTGCAAAGGGTTCTCTAAGGAGCCTTTTGGGCAAGTACCTGTGGCAGCTCCATCAGGACCCCTCTGATGTTGTCTGTGTCATAGCCAGTTTGGGATATGTTCTAGGCTTGCCAGGGAAAATTTGAGTCTTAATAAAAGAAGAGAAATTAAACAAGAGAGGCAGAAAGTGTGTCTAGGGGGCATGAAGTTCTGGATTCCTGCCTAATGCCACATTCATCAGGCTTAATATAGATGAACTCTGGGTGGGTTTGCCAGCAGCAAAGTCAAACTTCTCATCCGAGACTTCCTGACACATTGCTCCGTAGTTATGATCCTGAAAGCATGAGCAGTTTCTGCCTTTTCATGGGCCTATAGCTAGAATACTCAGACAAATACCAATCCCACATTTGTATCCATCACTCAGGTCTGCAATATTCACTGGTGTATTTTACACTTGGTGTTGGCCTGGAGGCTTCCCTTCTACAAACGCTCCCAGGGAACTTTTCTCTGACTTGTGGACAATCAGGCTGCTAGCTGAAGTTAGGGGTCATGATGGTCACTTCATGCTAAATGTGCTAAACATGTTTCATGCTAAACCTGATTCATGCTGGACAATGCAGCAGTTAAGCATCCCTCTGTTTAGGAATGATTGAAACAACAGAAGCCATCGCCCATATAGCTCCCTCTGGCAAAGACAAAGCAATAGGTTGTTCAAAATACCTAAGAAACTTTTTTCTGAAATGTGAATGTGGATGTGAGGGCTGACAATTGTTTGGCTGGAATTGTATGTGTTTGCGAACTAAAAATGACCAGAAGCAAACTGGAAGGTGACAGGACAAGGACACCACTATGGTCCTGAGAGGCTCCTGAGGGCTCTTTGGGCAAAATGCTGTCTGGAGTGAGGCTTGGAGCATAGAATAAAGAAAAGGCACAAAGGATTTCTTTGAGGAATGTTGTATTCAAGACAAGTGAAGTCAAGCCATTCATCAGCTGTACTCATCTTTTGGGTACGGGTCCAAATGGGCAACTGGAGAAGGTCCAAAGGAAAACAGCAAGAATAACAAGATTCTAAAAAAAGCACATGGCTAAAAGAAAAGCAGTTATTTCATTGAGTCAAGAGGAGATGACTGAGGGGAACTTTACATAAATGAAAGTTAAAAAGCCAAAATCTAATCCCTTTGCTATATAAAAGGCTGGAATGGAAAAGAAAGTACTGAATTGCTTCCAATTTACATAGCAGAGAGGACAAGAGTGATAGGCTTGGTTGCAAAATGTGGGATTTAGTTAAACTTTTGGAGACCTTCTGTCCATAAGAACAGTAAAGCACAGGCATGAGCTATTGCAGGAGGCTGTGAAATCTCTCTTGTTGCAGATTTTAAGGGAATCATTCAACAAATACTAGTTAATAAAGACTTAAAAATAGTTTATGCTGTCTTTGGAGGGGGAGATGGATCGGATGAAGTCCTTACTGGTTATGTTATCTGTGGAACTGTAAATGCTGTGATCAGGAAAATGGAACGTTGTGTACAATCTTTGAAAATGAAGAAGCTTACATAAAAAAGGCCTCTTTCTATCCATTTCTACCCTAATGGATACTGCACCCTTTCAGGATAAGTTCTAATTGGGACCTTGTGCCCTCGCCAGGAAATCACAGGGACTAAGAAACCCTATTATTCTCTGCAGCCGCTCCCTGGACATTGATTTAAGGTATCTAGGTCTAAATGGGGCTATTTGTCTGCTTCCTTCCTTAAAACTGGTGAATGTGGAATAGACAGGCAGATTGAAAGGAGTATGTGGAGACTTGACTCCACCTTTTTACCTACTGGCCAAAATACCTAGATCAGTGACATTTTAGGGAACGGGAACATCTCCCTCAGATAAGCAGACAACAGGGCATTGCTGGGTCATACCACTCCCTGCTACAACTGGATGCTTCAATATACATTTCAGCCTTTGGCCAAGAAACCTGGCCTTCAAGTCATCTCCCAGCTCCCAGGAGCTACCTTTACTTCCAGACTAGATTCTTCTTCCTTTCTTCATACTGAATAATGCCACTAGGAATATGTTTATCTGAGCTTGATACTCAAGGTGTTAGTGTTAATCTCTAAGCTTTGTCCTGGATATCTGCTTCTGGGAAAAATCTTGGTTAGATCAACTGATATCATTGAGAAATTCATAGTCCTTAGAAATCTCAAAAGTGTCAATGAAACAATAAAAAGAAATCAATCTTTCCCTGTTCATCAGAGGGCTCTAATGCTGTTGAAGTGCCTCATATTTCCGATAGTCTTTCAAATAGTCTCTGAAACTGTTAAAGACACCTTTTCCCCATTTTCCTTCTCTGCCTTTCACAAGTGATGGTTCTTTTAACCTCCTTCTCCCCTTTTTGTTTGCTTAGAGGATCAAAGCTTTTTTATTTATTTCTTTTTCCTCCCAAACAGTTTCTGGAGTGTTAAAAAGCACCACCAGTATACTGAGTTTACATTACAAACAAGTTAAAATTCCCAGTCTGTCAGAGCTTTTCTCCTAGGATACCAAGGAAAGCAAAGTTCAGCTAAACTGCACAATTAATCGGAGATCACTTCTGAGTGAAGAAGAAAAGGTTGTTTTAAGCAGAGCTATTCTCTTCTTGGAGATTTAAAGTCCACTTCAGAAAGCAAAATTATTATTCTCTGAAAATTCTCTCACTTTATTTGTATTCCTGGAGCTATCCCATTAGGTCATCTTCCCTTTTCAGTCATAAAATCATCTTAATGAATCGACTCTGGGATTAGCCATATGTAAATACATCCTTATTGACAGTCACATTGACAAGTGAATGGATGAAAAAGGGCATGGACTGCATGTTGCTTTTGCTAGAACAGCAGTTGTTTTTGTTCTGCTTTCAAGACCCTGAGGCAGACAGCTTATTTGTTGGTTATGAAGAAAATGCTCTTTTTCAAGGTAAATGTTTCCTGTAATAATAGTAAAATAAAGAAGCATGTGCTGGATGGTTTAAGAGTATTTGACTGAAACAGACTTCAGTGTTGATCTACCATTCCCACACAGACAATTGCCACCCTTTTCTCAGCTTCTAAGAGCAAAAACTAGCCTGTCAACTCAACCTAGTGCATCAGTCCCATGTAGGATGGGCTTGCACCTTTTTAAGAAAATGCACTGTCTGTTGATCTCATTGTCTGTTATTGTCAGGGCTTTTCTGAAGCCCTGGTGGTTGCAAGGAAGAAAGTGAGCAAACACAATTAAGAGAGCCCAAGGGAATACACTGAAAACAGTTGCAAGGTAGATTTGACAAGTGTACTTTAGTGTGTTGCTATAGCATTTGGAAGAAAATGCTAAGAAGATTTCTATAAATTTTGTAACTTTTCTAGTAAAATGTCATTCTGTGATACCATTTGTGGACAAGTATTTCATGATGAGGAAAAGCAGACCCTTATGACCATCTATGCAAATAATGTGCTGCACAGACCAGCAATGTAAGATATCTTTTTCAGACAATTTTGCTAAAGTTTATTCCAATACTAGTACATTGATGTCCCATGTGGGTGTTTTTTTCCCCTGCTTTTTACAAAGGAAAGAGTTAAATGCTGGCAAAATACATCTGTTAGAAGGTAGAATCAAGATCTTTCCTTGGTTATATACTGAAACATCTGGTATCTTTTACAATGGAACCAAATTAGGTGTCAGTTGATATACAGTGAAGACGTCTTTCTGACTGACTGAACATTAGTAAAAATACCCTTAAAAATCTGTGATAAAAAGCCAGAAATTCTCTGGCCATATTCTCAACTGGTGACAATCAACACTCAAATAAATACATAATCCCACCAAAAATTATAATGAGGCTTTTTGAAAACTCCCTTGTCATGGCAAAACCAATTATATTTTTGCATAGAATATAAATTTTTAAATGTTCTTACAGATAAGGATAATTTTTGTCATTTCTTAGCCCTGTGAGCTGATCCAAGAAATCAAACTATGTTAACACTTCGGAACTGAACCCTACATGTCTTACAGCACAATATCTTTTTCTTTCTCTTTGCGTCCATCCTTTTGTCTGTTTATCTGTCTTCTCATGAAAATACATATAAGTGAGAAAAAAAAAAAATTCTTTTAGTTCTGGAAATATCCCCAAAATTTACTTTGTGATTTTTATCAAATCTCTTTGGCTATATGACTCTAACAGCAGGGCAGCCAATTTCTCTTAAGCGTCACGAATATAATGTAATATTTTCAAACCCTAGCAGAACAATGTCTTCTCATGCTTTCCTAATAATTTCTTCACTGGATGATGCAACCACTGTGAATGAAATTAATAATAACAATATAAAAATATGATAATTATAAAATAATACAGAAACTGCTAGGCAGTAAGTACGGGATCAAAAAACAGCTCAGCCAAAGACCTCCTTTAAACATACCTGTAGAAATGTTCTCTCAAGTCTCCCATCAGGAAGGCATGGCACATACAAGCCGGAGCCAGTATGGGATCTAAGGAGCCCTAATCACAGCTACATTAAATAAAAAAGAAAACCATCCTGATGCTGTGAGCTGCACGTCAAAATGGTCAAGAACTACAACGCATACCCTACATCAGATAGCCAAGGTCAGCAAGGTCAAGAATGGTCTAGGAACCTCTCAGAGAACAGACTAGTTTTCTATAGGGCTCCATTCCTCCCCCGGGGAGGAGGAGTGTATCTAGCTTGCAGGACCCCTTTATTCCCATAGCAGAAAACTGGGGTTGCCTGACAACCCCTTTATTCCCATAGCAGAGGACTGGGGTTGCCTGACAGCTCCTGCACCACCTCAGCCCTGCTGTTACGTGTCACTGGAGCAGGGAGCTATACCACTGATGAAACAATATTTAAGGATTTTTAGGAATGAAAAATTTTATGAATAAATTTAGGGATAAATTTTAGGAATTTAGGGATGGAACAATATTTTGTAAGATTTTCAAACCCTTTTCAAATGGTTTCCTATCCTATACTTCATAGGTCAGTGTAACCGTCATTGGTTTGACCACACAGTACTCAATGACTGTTGCAAACACTGATGTCCCAAAGTGCTAGATTTGGCATCTGACATGCTAGTTTTGCTGGAAGAGGTTTACGGAGTCGCACCATACAGTCAGGCAGCCCCTTGTTGGCCACTTATCTCAGCCAGCCTCTTTGCAGGGCTAATTCCAAGGAAGAGTCCCAGCACTGCCAAATTTCAGACTCAGTAAATTGCCTGCAGCATCCTCCTTCACAGACTGCAAGGTAATATCTCAGTCAGCCTAATAACATGTGCTTTTGAGGGCCAGCCACCACAAAGCAGAGAGGCTGAGGCTTTGCAGAGCCCTAGATTATGCAGTTTATGCAGCAGGATCAGCTGTTGGGACATTAGCCTCTCCAAATGCAGCATTAGGTAACACAAAAATTGTCCCTGATTTGAATGTGGACTTATTAGTGGAGCTTTCCATGGGAACGGGAGCTGATGTACAAGTCTTACTATATAGATGAGGGTGCAGTCAGTCACTACATCCTGCACATTTTCTTTTTGCTCTGTTTTCCACCAGCATGTCGTCTTCTGGGCAAAGGTTTTTCACAGTTTTCAGGTTCCCTTCAGCTCCTTCCTCCTGGCGAGCCCAGGCCCTGCCTCCTGCTCTGTGCCCGTGGGAGGTTACTCTCCAGTACCACCCACCCCTCTGCTCCTCTTTTCTTTCCTTTTTTGGCAGTCCCTGCTTCCAGCCTTTGTCAGTGCTTTTCCTCTGATTTCACCTCCGTCCCAACCCTTTCATTTTCCTTCCCTATTTTATTCTTCCCTTTGTCATCTCCTCAAGCACCCCTCATTTTCTCAAGAGCAGCCCTGTTTCTTCTCACCTGCATACTCTGCCTCCCCTTCTCAGCATTCCTCCTCTCAGATGCCCTGTACCTTAAGGGGTACTCTAAGCTAACATATTCATCTTTCTTCCCACTAATACCTTCCTTTTAACACACTAATTCTCCTAATACAGTTCTGACCTATGAATTTGCTGACTTTGTGGTCACCCACTGAGCTTTTGACTTCATTCTCCTTTGTGTGCACTTGCTTGGTTTTCCTCTGGAATCTGACAGTCTCTCCACTGACTTCCTAAGAGACCCCATCAATCTGCTTCTGCCTCCTTTGCTTTTACTGCACTGTCTCTGGATTTTACCCGAAGCCCACGCATGACTACAAGTTTCCCCTCCCTCCTTTTCTCAAGGATATGCTTAATTTGTCTATAGTGCTCACTGTATGCCGATATCTGGTAAGACTTCTTGGTCACCTTAGACTTTAAAATTCTTTTACATTCCACCTCTCCACCTAGCTTCTTTATCTTTCTTATTATTTCAAATTACCATGGAAAAAATCAGCTCTATGGCATTTTCTCTGCTAGCTCACCCTTTCCTACATCTGTGATGCTGTTCCCTTCCTTAGTCAGTATGTCTGAATGCAGTCCTCTGCCTGGCTAAATTTTGCAGTTACCACTTCCATAACATATGCAATATTTTTGCCCTGCTAGTTGGATCACAGGATAATTTCTAATCTCTTTAATGAGAGTGTCTTCTTCACCACCTTCACCAGCTTTACAATCTCTTCATCCCACAACTAACTTACCATTCCATTTACTTTTCTTCCAGCTTGAATACTTATCTGAGTGTTTTTACTGCTCTTCCTTTCTTTTCCTATCAAGCTGTTTTCTTCTCTTTATTTTTCCCATTTTGTCTCCTACAAATCTATTTTCCTCAACCTTTTTTTGACTTCACAACTTTTTTTCTTCTCTGTTCAGTTTTCTAATGGAGAATCTCAAGGTCTCACAGCATCCACCAAAAGTCTGCTCCAAGTTCCCATTTCATCCATGAAATGTTCATCAACTATTCCCTCTGTCCACACCTTGCTTGATGCATATTTGATATAGTTTATATACTTGGTCATCATCCTGTATACCTTTGGATGTACTGGGAAAGGGACTTTCAAGGTCAAGGTCATCAGTACTATCAAGGTCAAGCTGCTTGCTAGACTTTAAAGTGCTCTGAAGAAAGACTGCCTCAGTAATTGGGGTTAAGACCATGCCTTTGCATGCGCAGACTTGGAAGGTTTGGAAAAGCTTTTACACTGCTACTTAGGTTTTTGAGACAACCTATTGATTTATATGAGGAGCCCATATGTTCCTATATAAGCAGTGCAATTGCTAACTACGTAAATGCTCCCATAATCTCAGCATAGCTATGAACAATAGCATGATAATAGTTCCAACTACAACATTTTATATTTGAGAGAGCCAATGTGAGATAAAAGCAGTATAGTTCTACAGCCTTTTTTTCATGTAATTTGCTATAGCTCTAGTAAATTCTCTTCTTTTTGACTTTAATAGGTTCACAGCAATTTACCCCCTATGAAAATTTACTGCATTGCTTTGGAAAGACAGCTAGAAACAAGACAGTATATTTCTTGCAGTATTTTTGAAAAACTGAACATCTCTGAAATAAAATGTCCGAAAACCTCATAAGACAATAGATAAGCCAGCAAATCCATTTAGGTCACACACTGGATTCTGAGCTTACCTGAAAAAAGAACCAATTGCAACTAATATGTAATAGTTAAAACACTTCTAACAATGAACAGTGTTTTTGTCTCAGTGGAAATATCTGACAATTGCACTGAGGCTGTTCCCAGACATCATTGTGCCCAGGAGGAATTCCTATTTTTTTGTCATTTTACTCCTACTACTAAAATAAACTCATGATTTTCATGCCAATCTGTATTTTCATAAGATGAAACGTGTCCCAGATTTTTCTGCCAGTTTAGGGCTAGATTATCACAGCGAAAGTTGGCCTTATTAAATTCATAGCCAGGAACAGTCACAGGCAGAGATTTAAGAAGATGGTACCAGCTGAAGACTATGCTCCTTCCCTGCCACCTTTGGAGCCAGGTCCACCACAGCTGTGCTCTGGACATTCAGCACTGGGTGCAGGGGCAGGGTGGCTAATCATCCTTCTGGTCACCCCTTCTCGTTGGCTGTGGATACCCCTCTATTGCAAATGCAACCCACCCAGGGATTAAAGCACAACCTTATCCTCCACACCGGTAGAGAGCAAGAAGACAATCATCTTCTCTTTAACTCTCTGACCTGGACTAAGTTCTTGATTAAGCTTTAAACCAGCTGTCAGTTTTATATCAACAAGCAGAAAAAAAGCCAGTCGATATTACATGATCTTCTTCACAAGAGCTTATGTGGCGTACTGTAGTTATATGTATTCACACACAAACAGTAACGCTGTCTGATCCTGGAGTGTGTCAAACATCTCTGTGTTGTTCTGTGGCATCCTGAGAGTGATAGTACGCCTAGCATTTTATCAATTGGAAAAAGTCATACTAATGGATCAATAACTATAGTACAACATGTTGAAAGAAACAAGGTGAAGAAATCCTGATAAAAGTTTTATAGGGCTTTGGAAACAGCTTTCAAAAACGGAACGGAGAGTGAAGTCCCTTCTGCAGGATACTGTTGGCAAGTTCAACATAGACAGGATCTCGCACCCTGTAAAAGCTTTAGGTTGGATTCTCAAATCACACCGCTAAACCAGACTCTTGGTGGGTACGCACTTCATGTGACCCTACCGAATTCTTGTAGACCAATAGAGAATTTAGCCCACTAGGTTTAAAGGTAAAATAAGTGACATTAGAACCAGGTCATTCAGATCTTATAGTATTCACACGGGACTCTGTGAGCTTCAGAATAATTTATTTTCTGTAGGACACCTCCACGGGAGAGTTGTGTTTGCACAAAACATCCGAATAGCTCTTTCTTTAAATGCCAGCACATCTCCTTACACTTTCTTCATTTCCAAATTCAGCTCCACTTATGTAATGCATACAACTGAACTGAATGATACCATGATTTGTAACGTATTTCTTTTCTTTTGGCTTTCCAGTCTGATTTAGTACTATACTTCGTCACTATTTAATTAAGTACAAAAACATTAAGTGAATCCAGATACTTTACCCCTGCAATTTGCTTTAGATTCACTCTTTCAATGATAAAATTAGAATCTCTCTCCTAGACAAGGTGTCAACATTTGCCTAAAAAACTTTATTTGTAGAAGCTTATAAGTAGGTCATCAGCACAAGTAACCCAGACAAAGATCAGTAGCGATTACAAAAGCATCTCAGCTCTTGGACTAAATTCTTGTTTTAATGTACTTGATACCAATGCCATTTTGCTTGTTTTTACATTGCAGAACAGTAAAGCACTTGGTGGATTTTCTATTTTGAAGTGCATTTTATGTTTTATATATAATGCAGGACTCCAGAAGTATTGACAGTAGCAGTGGACGACATCATTCTTTAAAAAAACCCAACAAGCAAGAGAGCCACAGAAATTAAAGTATGAATTCTTCTAGCAGAAGACAAATTATCTTCCATTGTTCTTCAAGTAATCAGTTTATTCAGAAGGATTTGTATGGATTGTTACTGATTTCACTCAAAGAGTGAACACTACAAAAGTACAATTTTTCTATTACCCTAACTGTGAATAGAAGTAGCTTAATGTGCAATCTTCCCCAATATAACTGGGGAAGAAACATTTTCTTATAATACTTGCATTTATCAACACAAACAACAGCAGAAGAATTCATAATGATTTAGGTGTATTTGAAGAAAAAGAAAAAAGTAATTTTCCTAAAATATGTATTTGATCAGGTGGGTTGTGTGCTTTTCAAATTGTTTTCATGCATATTTAATCAACCTGAGACATATCCTTATGCAAGCTGAAATAGGCACCAGTCTGTGTCCCAGGCTGTTCTGTTTCACAGTCTTCTGATGGAGATTTTTTTAAGCTGAATTAATTATTTAAAAAATGAACTAAAATCATCTTCAGCAGGTGGCAAGCCAAAGAACTCATGAACTACCAGCAAATCCTTAGCTTAGTTCAATGCAGTATCGGTAAGATGTCTAGATTTTCAAGAACTGCTTGGTTTTTATCAAGATTGCTGAAATGCAAGGATGTATGCTTAAAATGATCCACGGAGACACTAGGATAACCTGGGGGGGGAAAGACCCCAAAATCCAACACACACCCCAAATCCTACCTACACACTGGCATAGAAATACACTTTCTCACACCCACATGCGTACCTCAGCAGATTTGTGTGCCTGACACACACACAGATGAAAGACACGTACCCACACACCTCTAGGTCTACACAGAGTTAAACGCTGTCTAGGAATAAAAACACATTCCTATGAATCTGTACATGTAATACATCTATATGCATCCAAGAAAACACAAACATAGGTATACACACATACACACTCAGGGACATAAGAACATAGGCAAGGCACACACAGAGGCACAAACAACTCTAGAAGCACATGCATATACCTATAAGCAGGATGCATACTCACATGGACAGATAGATATACAGGCATATATGAGGGAGAGTTTACATTGGCTCTATCATCCCTGCTAATTTCTCCTTTCTTTTTGAAGCCTTCCAATTTCAGGATCCTGGAGTGAGCCAGGTCCCTGCAGGGGAGATACCTCAGGAGGAGCAAAGTACTTCCAGTTTCTTTAATGTTCCCCACCTCTCCCCCTCTCTCCCAGCAGCAGATCCAGGGAGATGAGCTGGTACCCAGCACGGCTCTCCCAGCTGCTGGCTTAGCACTTTCCACCCCAGCTTAAGGAAAGGTATAGGACGGCAAGCTTAAGATCTCCTCCCTTCACTCCCAAAGCCTGCCTCTGTGGGAGCAGGAACCTCTGGACAACATCTGGACACAGCTGCTTTGCCCTGGGCGAGACAGCCCCTTTCTGCCCGCCCTCCCCAACCCCCCAGCTGCGGACTACAGGGGTCCCCCTGCACCCTACCTGCCCTCTGCAGGTGTGAAAGCCCTTGCCACCCCCCTCCACCACCACCACCTTCTCCTGGCCACTGGTTTCTGTCAGCAAACCTCTTTGCAAACCTCCATTCTAAACTTTTTCCCCAGCTGCACAACCTGCAATCCCCCAAGCAGCGGCTGCATCTCGTCGGGAGGGCAGGATGGGGGTGCAGGTTGCAGGGACCCGAGATGTAGGGATCAAGGCTGCAGGGTGAGGGATGCGAGGACTGGGATGAGAGGACTGGGATGCGGGATACAGGGATGTGAGGACCGGGATGCACGGATCCGAGACGTAGGATGCAGAGACCGGGATGTGGGATGCAGGGACCAGGACGTGGGATACCAGTGCCCAGCTCCTTACCGTGCAATGAAGGTAGGTCCCAGCGAGGGTCTCCAGCTGCTCCAGGGCATTGCGGGCCTCCCGATGTGCTCGTTAAACATCCACCGGGGAGTGTCACCCCCCAAACTTGTGTCAGCTCCTTCCTCTGGGAACAGTCACGCTTTCTCCCCCCCACCTTGGATCGGATCCCGATGGAAGCTCATCAAGGCCTCCTAAGTG
>NW_009210053.1:62363-62831 GCF_000690835.1 Fulmarus glacialis
TGGTCAGGGGTAAGGCTGGGAGGGAGGAGGAGGAGAAGGGGGCAACGGGAGGGAGAGACTGCAATCACCCAGCAATGATCCCCTTCCCTTTCCCTCTCCTCTGGTGCACCCGCTTCCCGTTCCTCTGAGCAACTTTGGCTCTCCTTGGCCAGGCAGCGCCTGGTACCAGCGCTGGTCTTTGGGGTCCCTTTTCCCAGCCTGGCATCTTTCTAGATTTCCTCTCCTCTCCGGACAAAGGGGATTGGTGCAAAGCTTTAAATTAGGAGGCGACCTAGAGTTGCAAAGACAAGGAGTGAGAGCCGGCTGGCATTTGCAGACTGCCTCTCCCAACACTCGGGGCGTGCGATAGCTCTGCAGCCGGCGCTGCGCGGAGGGGCTGGCTGAGGCTTATTCCCACCGTTTATTCATTTACTGCCTTTCTAGTTCTAACTTTGAAGCTGGCTATTGCTCTTGGCACGGCCGGGAGCG
>NW_009210054.1:0-27693 GCF_000690835.1 Fulmarus glacialis
CCCCCGCTTCGTCTTCTCAGTGTAAACTCGAAAGAAACTGTCACACTCTTTGTTTTGATCTCTTTGTTTGTTGTGTTGTTTTTTTTTTTTAAACCAACTTCCTCAGTTAAGATTGTACACAGTTCGTCTGGTAAAGTGCCGTATGCTGCCCTCTTTCAGCAGACCACTTGACCTCTAATATTTTAAAATATCATAAAAACTGTTCACCTGCATGCTGGGAAGGAAAATAACTGGTTTTTAAATACTTAAAAGTATGTTCTTTTCCGTGAAGAACCCAGGTAAATAGGTTTAGAGAAAAAATCTTGGAAGATTTCTTAAAAAAAATACAGGAGACTTTAAAGAAAAGAGCTAGTTCAAAGTATTGTAAGTCCCCCAGCAGAGAAGGATATTTTGTATTCTAAAGTGTCAGTGCGTGAAGGTAAGCGATTAGAAAATAATAGGTAACACTGTAAGTACTCTTCTCTGCATATAGTGTATTTAACCAGCTTGCAAAACAAATGTGTTTAAAAAATACTAAAAGAGTTGATATATTTACTTTAGGTGCATGTGAAATATTTCCAGTTTAATGCCTAATAAAGAGAGGTGCTTTCATACTTATTTTTCAAAGTATGTTATTTTTATAGGGAAAGTAAAATGTATCTGCTTATGTTTTACTTTGGAAATACTTGGACTAAATTTGTAATCTAGTTTTCATGGAGATTTGTGAGTGTCTATATATTACACTTAGAAATAAAACTCTTAAAATAAGCGTAGCTGGGACTGGTGTATGGAACAGTACTGCCTTGTTTTTACAGAGTGTTTTGTAGCTTTCTCTTCAGGTTATTGCTTTATTGATGCAGTGCTTTAATACTTCTTTCCTGAGCAGTGAGTGCTCAGACTTGCTTATCTTTGAAACATTAAAAATGGTCTGTAGCCTTGTGTAAAAGCATGGAAAGTACTGTTCAGGGAGTTGTCTCTTTCACCTTTGGATTTTGTGTTCTATTTTGTTTCATATTTATTTTTGTTAAGGTTTAAGCATATAATGAAATCGTGTCTGTGACAATATAAGTATGTTACGGGGAGTGTGATTGTGAGCAAGAAATAGGCAGTAGTTCTACATACTGAGTTTTAGTTGTGCGGTCAGTCCCCAGAAGAAGCAGGTACAATCTTAAGGAATGTTTCTGAGTTTTTTGTCGTCTTATATTTTAGGAAGGGAATATGCAGAGCACGGGACGCTGGCAAAATTGCCTTTCTAGGGACTATTGCAGGGTTAGCAGCTCTTGCAGTTGCTGAGTACCAGTTCTGTGACTTGGAAGTTTATATGAGACCTCGGCCTGTTTCTCGAATTAAAAAGACTTGAGGTATTTTATGCTTTAGCTAGTTGTGTGTTGTTTCACATAAGGTCATTTGCTGTAAGGAAGCTTTACATGTTTAAGAAAAACACCGAATTTTATTAATTCAGCTGACGTGTTGTTAGTTCTTGCCTAGGAATAGTTTTAAGTGTTCTGCGTGGTTTTGATTACCCTTTTTGATTGGAAAAGCAGTTTGAGGGCTCTTGAATTCTAAAACTGTTTGGAATTAAAAGAATCTGTATATCCAGTGTTTTTAAAAGTTTATTCTCAAACTGACAAATGCTATTTAATCTTAATTTTCTTTGGCTGTATGAAACTAGCAGTCTTCTGTTTTGGCTTGAATATTTATAGGATTAATTCTGCAATCATTGTATAATACTTATCTTTTCTGTTCATTATCTCTAAATTAGATGGTATAGATTAAAAAATGAATTTCAAGAACTGGATTCAATTAGCAGTTTTTCAGGACATAAACATTAAAGGTTTAGATGGAAAACATTGTTTTGACTGACTGGATAAATGACAGGGTAATGTTTGATGTGAGTCCAAGAACTGATCTGGAGCTAGTGCCCAACTTCTCAGTCCATCTTGAGGAGCCAAATAAAATATTTAACCTAGGCCTCATTTTGCAAAAAAGGTTGATTCTTTGTTGGGACCTTAAGAAAGTTCTGAGAAATGTTTGGCATACCTTTACACTAAGTGTTTAACAGTTTATTTAGGTCTGGGTTCCATAACAGAGAAAAACCACAGCCGTGGCATACTTCTAGTAAGTTTTTATTTAGTTTACAGTGCATCTGTGTTATACGTTTCTTATAAAAGGTTGTTCTTTTGCTCCTAGGTTTAGTTGTCTGTCGTAAATATCACTTGAATCTTTAGTGATACGTATGTTGATGCATTTTGCACAATCTTGAGCTAGAAAATCGCTGGGTAGTTGTTAAAATCCAGCGATTATGCCTTTTGACGATACTTCACTTCTAGTATGAGGTGTATATGCTTGTTTCTGATTAAAACAGAGGCAATGTAATTTAAGTTAGCTAACGTCTAGATTTGCACTAGTCTCCAAAATTTATCTTAGCAGCTTGTAATAACATTATCCAAGGAAGCTGTAATATAAGGAAAGTTCCTTCAACTCTGACATTTTTACCACCATTTTATCTAGTCCTATCCTGAGTACATCTGAGTTCTACAAAAGCTGCAAGTGCAGTCATCCCCTTCCGTTCTTACTGTGATTTTTCTCAGCGTTGTGTTGAATTTGTGGATTTGTAAATAGACTATGCTTTCAGGCAGAATGTACTATTCTTTCTTGCATCCCCCATGTTGAATTGCATTGATCTTATATTCTTCAAAAAATTGAGAAATGACCATTGCTTTTAGTTGCTCAGTAAATATTTTGTGTCCTAATCTGTGAATTGTCTAATGTTAAAATAGTTACATTTGATTGCTGTCACTTATGGTATCAATGACTGTTATCTGAATGAAGTCCGTAGGGCCGTTTTTATCAAGTAGAAAGATGTATTTTAAAATCAGCTTGAAGTCTGAAAAACTACATGGGCACTGGAATATATTGAATTGAATAAAGGTTAGTGCATGAATTTATTTGGTTCATGTATATAGCTAGCGTTTGTGTCAGAATAGTTAACAAGTAAAGACACTGATAGCCACAAAGCACAGTTACACTGTATTGTAAAAAATGGTAATAAATATCCCATGGATAAAACTGGAATGAGCTGGAAGAATTTTGTTAGTAAAGAATCAGAGGTAGGCCTGAAGAGTTGTTAGATCTGGTTTTCCTCCTCGTTACTGTAAGCTTTCAGGTTTCCTGGCAGAGTTTGCTAATTAGGGAAATAAAAGCACTGGATCTTGTGTTGTAGAAAATGGACAGCTTCTCATCTCTCTTGTTGATTTTACTGTCTATTCAGTCCTTACAGTACAAAGGTGGTACTGTACTATAAGGTTATAGTGTTGAAGGAAGAAAGTGCTCCTTTTTTTTTTACCAGTTCATAGAAACTCTTGTTGTGATACTAACAATATTTCTCAAGAAATATGTGTATTATTTAGAACAAGCCAGAATATTCTTGAGTTTTGCAAAATAATGTGGACTCTCCAAACCTGGTTTTTGCAGTGGATAAATCTAACGGTTAAATTCATACAACTGAAAAGAGTGGTTAACCTAGATCCTAAATTCTCATTAGTGCGTTGGAAGCAGGACCGAAGTTTATGGATAGCGGACCCTCATTGTAGGAACAGCATTACTGATTGATTGATTGATAAAGTAGCTACCTATGTTTTTAAGTAGCAAGGCTATGATTTCATAGTTGACTTAAATGGTAGTGCAATTTTATGTCAGTTTAAAATCTGAGTGCGTTTTGTTTGGGGTTTTTTTTTCCTCTTTTTAGTCTCTGGCATCACTTTTCTCAGCCCTCCCTTGTGTTGACTCCAGCAACTGTGTAGCTGTGTGATGAGCGGAAAGCTAATCCTACCAAGAAAAAAACAGTTTTTTGCATTGAAGGAGAGGGGTGCACACAAGAAGCTGAAAAGAGGCCAGGACTGCATCTTTGACCAACAGCCTGTAGTTAGATAGGCTTTGGTCAACAATAAAACAATGGGTTTCCTTCATGTAAGGTGTGTTTGACTTAATGACACATGACTTACTAAAAACTAGCACTTAGGAAATCAGAATCAATAAATTACATGGTAGGTGGATTAAACTGGTGCAGTCATAACAAAGTCAATAGGCATGTGTCTAATCAGATTGTATAGGGATTGATGGATGCTTGGCCCTCAACGTTCTCATCAAAGTATGAAGTGTGTGTGTATATATATGCTTTTTATATATACAGTATATAGTTATAGATATTTATATACATATAAATCAGTTGTGGGTCACACAGACGCCAAAGAATTGTAATAAACAACTGAGCAGCTGTATGGAGCAGTCTCAACTGCTTGTTTCAATGGGATCATCTTATATGACAAAGTTTTATTCATCTGGATGTAAAATTAGGTATCTGCGTTCAAGGATACATAATGGGGTATCGTGGCAAGGAAAGCAAAGATGAAAAAGGATTTGCGGGAGGAAGTCATCATAGGAAAACAGTTCTAGAGGAGCTCCAATGAAAGGAGCAAAAAGGCCCAATATTCATCTTTGGTGTAGAATCAGGTAAGCATCGAGTAGAAGGTAGTAGAGGATTTACGTGTGTAGGTAACATATGGGACATATGTAGGTAACATATGGGACATATGTAGGAGACATATGGGAAATCTGCAGACAGTCGTAATGTTAATGTTTAAAAAAATAAAGCTGTTGGGGAAAAAATAAAATAGAAATCCTGGGGGTGGAAAAATAGCGAGTAATTTTTAGAATTGTACTTTTCAGTTACATTTAAAGAGTTTAAGCTGTCCCGTAATGTCTGTCTGCATAGCTGAACTTAGCTGAGTAACTCAACTAGTGGTGACAAATTATTTTCTATTTTCTTCTGTTTTGTTTGTTAATCACACTGAAAATCTGACCAGGCCCCAGGTGAAGACATTTTGTCTCTGTGTCTTTAAGGTGAATGTGTTGATCCCTAAAAGAAGACAGCTTTTAATGTTTTGTTCTGTTTTATCTCATGGCCTTTGAAGTGTGTCCTTGCTTTGCCATCTTACTTAAAATGACATCTCACCATTGGGCCAGACCTTTCTTGCGGGTGTTTAAAAAGGTGGATGATTTCTGTGGGTGTCTTTCCCCCTCTCATCACAATAATGAGATGACCGGACTTCTGACTTAGCTTAATGGCACGAGTACATTGCTACGCAGGCTATTACGTGCATGCTTTAATATACAAAATGTAAATGCTCATGCCATGTGCAATGTCTGAGATCATTCTGGTGACTTCTGAGAGGCTGGTAAAGATTAATCTCAATAATATTAGTGCATTTAAAAGCAGCTACTGTGCGTGTCTGCTATTAGCAGAGCACGCTTCCTATTTGGGAAGGAGGATCAAAATCTTGAGGGACATTTGGCAATAGCATGTTCAAGGAAGCAAACTGTTGACTTTTTCTTGCTACTTAAACTTTAAATACTTTCAATGAAAGCAGAGATAAGAATGCTTGTAACTTTAAAGAAATCTTCATCTGTAGATAACAAAGCTCAGGACAAAATTGGCTAAGCATTATCATCTGCGTTTAAGTGGGGAGACTGATACAGAATGGAGAATAGACATGCTCAAGATCATAAAAAGGATAAACCAGGTAAAGCTGGGATTTAGAGCCACTATCTTTTGACTTTCTGCCCATGAACATTGTTTCTCTTGAGTTTAAATCCACAGAAAACATCGTTCTGTTTTGGGCCTTCTGAGAGTATGCATTTGGGGTGATTCAGGTTCAGTTCTCTCTTATATGCCATATTTGTGTTGCACTATTAGCTGTATTTTATTATCCTACAGATTCTTGGCAATTACTTTTTTTCTGCTTCAAAATACTTTTTGTGCTGTTGGTCAGGCAAATTAGACTAGGAGGACTGATATCCCCAAAAGTGAGTAAAAAGTATTGCTTAGGTGAAGTGTTACTCACATTTTCAAAATTCTGAAAGTGAAAGAAAAAGTAGCGGTATGTGAGTTTATGTGGCTGTATCCTGTTGTTAATTTTCTGGAATGACTCTTGGCTAGTATGTATTTAACACAACTTACAAGGATTGTTCTCTTGCAGAAAGGGAGAGTCACTCCAACCATGGCTTTGGTATTGTCAACGTAAACTGGTTCATTGCGTCCTTTCTATAATGAATTCATTTAAGTTGTTTCAAATATGCAGAGCGTGTACAGACTATGTAATTTATAGGTCATAGTAAAAATATGTACCCAGATTCCACCATTCGTGCTTAAATTAGCATGTGTGATGCCATCTTGCCGCAAACATTAGAGTGACAATGCCATAGTAAAGCTTTCCAACCTGCAGCACCGTTTTTCGGGATGCACGCATCCCTCTGCTCCATCCCGTGCTGTCAGATGGGGTGGACTGAGGAATATATCCAAGCTAAAATCAACCTCTTCCTCTCACCCCCCTTTTTAACTGGGTGTAGAGGAGGAGTGTTGTGGGTTGGTGCGTGTGTATGTGAGTGGTGGCTTAAGTCAGCCAGGTGTTTGCAGAACAGCAGGCTGTTTGTGGGATTGGGGGTGTATCTTGGCTGATCCCATGAAATAGTTTTAAACAAGTGACATACACTCATTTTCATTCTGCCTTGACCCAGATTTTAATATTACTGATGGAGTTAAATGGAGTCATAACTAATTATATCTGTAATGATACTTCTTTTTAACATACCTAATCATTTGATTTGGAGTTTATATATAGATACATACATAAATTCAATTATAGATGCAGTTGTGCTTGTATTTAATTGAAGGTGGGAATCTGCATTGGTAATACTAGAGGCATTTTCTGAAAACTTGAGCCAACTTGGTGATTTCTTTATAATACAAATAAAAACCAGGCCGTGGACTTCTAAAACTGCATATGGTAAAACTGCTGCTTTGTGCGTATCATAGGACATGAGGAAAGTAGGTGGAGTGTACTCAGTAGAAGTTTGCTGTTTCATTTTAGTAAAAGGTTGTCTACTACATTTCATGGAAAACACGTAAATGTACTAAAATGAATCCTCTTTTATTCTTGGTGCGGGAAGAAAGATGTATCTGGGTTAGAGTACTTACAAACATGGCTGGTTAAAAAAAAAAAAATCCTTAAACGTGCAAAGGAACTAAACACATCTGGATAAAATGCATAGAATTACATTCACGCTTAACTGCCTGGGATTAGAAATTCATAGCATTAATTGTGTGAAGCATTTAGGTATCCTTATGACAAATAATTCTTCAATTCAACTCTTAACAGAAAATTTTCACCTTATATTGTTCTGAAGTGATTAATTTATGATGTGTATAAACACTTATTTTCGGAGAAAAAGCTCTCACCTACTATTTTCCCTGATGGATTTGTTAAAATAATGGTTTATAGCTCTGTATAGAAGACTATGCAGGACTAAATGAGTAGTAGCATTGTGCTTAGGTGTAGTAATATTAAGGTATCCTCTTTTTTGTTTAGCAGCAAAATAAGTACTTCTGTCTTAATTTATAAAAGGTGATATCAGATGTGATATAAGAAACTTCTAAGACGGAGCTGGTGTAGGCAGGTGTTGTCATTCTCAGGCAAAAGGAGTCATTTGTAAAGGTGAAACAAGACAGAGTGGGGCAAAAGTGTTCAAGAGCTGGCCGCAGGAGAGAGCTGACGCAGGGACATGAAGGGACGATAAGTATACCAGGTTTTGTGTCACTTCATGGTGGAAGCAGAAAACCAACGTGGGTTCCTGAACTTGGGCTAAAACATACAGAAATCTTGCTCCTGTGTTTGATGCTGCTGATTACAGTACTGCTCTTAGCCAAGTAGTAATGATTGCATTTTCAATGTGAAAATCTGAAGATACTGAGTGTTTCTCTTCCTCACGCTAATATTAATACATATATTTTAAGAGACACGAAATATATGTGTTGCTAAGTACTCTATTTAAATGGATATGAAGGAGCTTGTCCTCATGTATGCTGGAGAGCACTTGCTCAGCATTACTAATTACAAAATTAAAAATGACTGGCTTCTTTAAGCCTGAGTTCACAGTGTATGACACATTACTTGACCAAACTTTAAAGAAGAGTATAATGCATGTTAAAGTGGAAATTTTCTTGGACTTTTCTTTAGAGGATTCTAGGAGAAAGTTCAAAAATGTTTTTTACTGCTATTGCGGAAGCTTCTTGGTAATTGAAGCCTGTGAACAATCGTAAAAATTTGAAGTGCCATCTTTCATAATTTCAAATGGGTTGTATATGTGGCATTTCTAAATGTCTAACTAGCAATTCTTGTGCTTTACCAAACATCCAAGTGTTGGTGAACAGAATCTTCAAAAGTATATTTCACACATTATTATAATAAACTGTTGATCAAGTATGGATGTGTGGAATGGGGAAAAATTGCTGTTGACCTCTGTTCAACCTAATTAATGCTGCTCCACAGGGGAAATGCCCTTGTGTTTTTACAGAAGCAAATGCTATCTGTAAATTCAAGATGCCATGCAGTAATTCCAGTTAGCCTTGAATAGCTGGATATGTGCTTTTTGTCAAAAAGTTAAAGGGTTTAAATCTTTGTGATTGTACTAATGCAGGAGTGGCCAAGGTTTATCCTGAAGTTGTGATGTCATGTAACAGTGTATCCCTTTTGTGAACATCTTTCATATTTGGGATTTCTACTTAAGAACTGGGTCGAAGGATGATTTTAAATGTTGTTGGTTTCTGCTTTCTTCTGCAACAGGAAAAGAGAAGGCCTTTAAGGAAAAAGTGACTTAGAGTAATTTTCAGTAGTACATGCGTCGTGCCTGGCTTGTCATAAAATAAAATATTTGTGTAGTCTTCTCTCCCTTCCTTAAGCAATTCCCGCAGTTCATAATGTTCTCTCAATACCTGTCTTACAAGGGGATGGTAAAAGGAGGTTAAAATTTCTGTAGTCCTATCTACAAGGATAGACAATGAAGTTTTTGATTCCCCTCCCTAACAGCAAGCGGTTATTCTGACTGGGGAGGTACTTTATATTTATATTTATCTATGTCTCACTTGCTTCTGTGGCCAAGAGATCATGAAGAAGTTTCTGTTCATTTGTGAAATCTGAATGTGGCATTGTGAATATGTGCCTCGGATTTCCTCATTATACAATATTTATCATTTTTCCTGAAAGTTCCTTTCCTCTGGTGAATTGTTCATCCTGTAGAATAAGTCAGCTATTTCCTGTGTATCAGCATAATGTAACTTAATCTGTGCCGGGTGGTACTTTGGACCCATTCAAAAGCTTTATATTTTTTGTAAGTGTATTGAAATTTAGAAACTTCACTCTCTACATTAAAACAGTTCTTCCTAGTGCGGTCCAAGACTGGAGATGCACTTGTTCTGCACCCACCCTGCGTCGCTGTGACGGAGTAGCAGTAAATTAAAAGAAAAATTGTCCCTGATCAACCTGACCCTTTTGAATGTTACATTCGCACTTCAGCAGCATGGTGAGTAGGAGCACTGGTTCCTGCAGTTGCTTCTACCTCCTGTAGTTTGAACACAATTTTGAATTGCTTTGTCTGTCTTAACATCTTTGCTTTTTATTTACCGTCAGTGGAATTTATAACTATAGTTGAACTTGTAATACCAAGTCGGAGCTCGTAACGCCAACTATAGGCAGTGCCTCCCGTTATAAGACTGTCTTTTCAATTGCTGTTAAGCAGCCTGCTAACACTGAAATTTTTCATGCTGAGTAGCTAAATCGGGCTGAATTTATTTTGGGAAGATTCTGTTAAAATTCAACCAATTTCAAGGAGGAGATTAAAATTATGTTGCACATCTTGTAAAAATCCTTTGTTCTTGTGAATCCTTTATTCTTGGGCAGGAACGCTATCAAACAGGGACGTGGTAATAGGCAGATGTCTCTTACCAGCCAAGTAAGAAGGTTTAACAAATGGCTGGGGACAGGAACTGGTCTCGTCCTGTCAATGCTAAACTCAGTGGTGCGCTCCCAGTGTGAAGAGAGGCATTAACCAGAATGCAGAGGGTTCAAAAGTTGGATGCGGGTGGAAAAGAAGGGAGTGACCTGGAACAAAGGACTGTCCGGGACAAATGGGCGGTGGTGGAGACCGATTTTGGCAGGACAAGGTGCTGGGAATCTTTTGGTGCTCAGGCTCTGGTGGTGTGGCAATGAACGTGACACAAGGTTGCAGGGGCAGCCTGGATTCTCGCGTTTTCAAGCTTTTTAACGCTTGGCTTTGTAACCAGGGAATGCTGCTGCTGCATGTGCTGTGTTATTGTTAGTGATTTGAGTATATTACTTGGGAGAAGTTGTCATCTACAGCAGAGGTGCTTTATAAGAGCTTAAGATCTACAACAAATGCAAAGAATGTAAGCCGTTACAGTTGGATAGAGGACAGAAGTTTAAAAACAAACAGGAAAAAACACCCACACCAATCTCCCATCTGTTCCTTTGCTCCACGTGTTCATCACCTTGATCCTGTATAGAAGAAATAGGGAATTAAGGGCTGGCTTCTAAGTGGCCATGATTCATAACATAATTCCAAGAAAAGCTTGCAGATAAGATCAGGATTACTCCCTACATGTAGAACAAAAGGAATTCTTCAACTTTTAGCAAACTTGAGAATTTAAAAAAAAAAACGTATCCTTGATTCTAAGAAATTATGTGGTGTCTTGGTCACTTCATTAATGCTAATATTTTCTTGCTTTAAAAGGGTCAGAAGACTTTCTGTTAAGTAATATGTGATAATACTGAGTTACGTAGTTTTTAATGTTTCCTTGGCTAATTTACATGCCATCTATTCACAAAGGTTTTGGAGTTACAATTAATATTTTTCAGATCATCTGCTATTGATGAGTTAGTTGCATGAAAGACTTGACTTTTTTTGGTTAGAGTCAATACAAATACATTAAACATCAAATAGACAGAGAAAGCTATGGCAGTCATCGTTTGTGTACTCTGACGGATCTTGCACTTATGTAAAGATTTCTCTATACAAGAGGAGGGTCCTCTAATTTTACACGGTTTGTCACCACTGAATTTGTACAGGAACAGCTTACCGTGTTAGTGGATTGATTTGATACAATATACTGGGTTTTGTTTATACAGAGTTGCCTATGCTGTGAAAAACTTTGATCTTCACACACACATATGAGCCTGCAAAAGAATTTAAACTGTGAAGGAAAAAAAAAAAAGAAATTTAATGTAGTGGGCAGGTGTATCTCCAGCAGAAGAAAGGCATCATGTTATATTCGAAGTTTCTTTTAGAGGCCTATTCAGGAAATAACTGCGTATAGACAAAGTGAGGAGAAGTTATGAGAGTGCTATCAGATGTATGATTTTTTTTTTTGTCAACTAAAAATAAATGAACTGATACAATGTGAAACTGCAAAGTTTCATTTTAAGTAAACCTACATGTAATATTGTCTAACCATGAAGAAAAGTGAGCTTTTTAAACTGTTTTCATATTTGTACAGTGTTACTCGCTGATGCTTAACAGTCCTTCTTTTTTTCCCCCCAATGTTTTAATTGATACAAGGCTGAAACAACGTCTGCTCCTATGAAGACATCTTTCCCAAAAAGCTGCTCATTTTCACACCTTCTTGAGCTTTGGGCAATTATAAAGCTATTAAATACTTGATTTTTTCAGCTGATCCCCTTTCTCATGATTTAAGGTCTGTGAAAGCCCTAACTACTTCCCAGGGAGTTGTTCAGGAGTCCCTGTGATGTTACTGTCTTGAACTTTCCAGAGCTAGAGGTCTGTTTCTTTTTCAGGTACACTACATGCATCACCTTTCTGCTGAAATAAATATGTGTTTATCAGCTTAATAGTGAGTTGTCAGAGTTTGAGAGGTGAGCTGTATCTTTGTTGTTTTAAGACTATTAACTTAAATAGCTAAAGAATAGAGTACAGTTTCCATCAGATATGGTGTTAACAGTATTTTATGGAATTACCTTTTTCTAACAAGATTTTTTGTTATTTGCACACACATGCATGTTTGGTGGTTTTTTTTTTTAAGGGCGTGCTTTCTTCATTGTATTTGGCTATGTTTTTGACTTCTTAATTGAAGTATTTACAATATAGTTATTTTTGTTATAGTGAACTGTTTTATTGTTTCAGAAGTGAATGAATAATATATTCCGGGTTTTTTTTTCCTGGAAAATATTTTTCTTTAATGATTACTCAGGGCTAGCTTAAATTGTACAGATGAATAATACTTGAAATACAGTGTTTGATTCATCATTTCAAATGTTACAGTGAAAAACGTGTGAAAATATGTAAATAGGTCTTTTTCCTTTTATTTGCGAGAACAACGCCTTTACAGGGAACTAGACTGGCTATTGTAGGGCAATGAAATAATACCGCTTCTCAATTCTGTTTTGTTCTGACTCCGTTTCCTAAAATCCCAATATCTTGTTCTATTTCCCAGGTTCTTTTCCTCTGTCCCGCCTGGACGGACAGGTACTGGCTCTGCAGCTGAGGTTGCAGCAGGCCGTTCCAGATTCGTGCCCCCTTTGCAAGGGCAGGCTGGTTGTAGTAGATGAGCAGTTACTGGGGTGGGGTGGGGAGAGGATGTTCTGCAGATCCCCAAAGAGTTGCCCTGATGGCCTGTAGATCGGCACGCCCTGTATGTAACTGCATCATAGCTATCTTCTCAACGCAGGTTTGCTACAAAACTGCTCTAAATTGTTTTTTCCCTGCACCCATAAATTCCTTGCGTTTCTCTTCCTCTTGGTTTAGGAACTTGCTACAACTTTTCTCATTGATACCATGTGTTAGCAATGCTGTTTGTGCCCTTTCATGCAGTCCTCCTTGTATCTATATTCTAGAAGCAATCTATGCTACCTATAGCATAAACAATTTCCAACTCTTTCCTATATGGAGCTTGTGCTCTTGATTGCTCTTATTTATTTTACAGCCTGTTTTGAATGTTGCATGGATATTGCCATGAAGAAAGACATTAGCAGGGGTCCTCTGCTAGTCTACAAGTAGGCAAATGCAGTTAAATTTAATTTTGGCAATAAATATAGCAGAAGATAACCATAGGGTGGTGTGGAACCTGCTCATAGTAAGTGGCCTTTTCATGTTGAATCAAAGTTTCTGACTGGCCTTCCAAGTCAGTCCCAGGAGGAAGAGTCCAGGTGTGCTTCCTCGACTGCTCAGCATGAATTAACAAAGCCAGATTTGAATGGTGGAGATGAGTAAGCAGCTCCACAGCCCCCTGAAAATGGAAGAGAGGAATGTAAATACTCCATATTTTTTGTTAGCAGAGTGGATGCGTTCTCATATTTTTGTTGATTATACTGAGTTTTAAAGTAGGTGGAAAAGTAAAAGTACCAAAAGAGCATCTAATGTGTGGGTATGTGTTTCTGTGAACACAGTGAGCTTTTTAAAGTACAGTAGGAATTCTGGGCAGCGTATAAAACCGGAAAAAAGAGAATACTTTTTTGCATCTGTATAACTGATTTATGTAATCTAGAATGTAAAGACTTAAGTTCTGGTAGATTTTGTTTAGGAGTAAAAATATCATACACAAATTGTTTTTTCATATGTTTCCCAGATTCTCTGTAGGTAGGTTTAAAAAAAAAAAACAACCCCCCCAAAACACCCACGTGTTTTCTCTGTTGCCCCTACCCTTTTAAGCTGCTGTCCAGACAAATATTTATAAACAGAAAGTAATGCAGTTTCTTTTGCATGCACAAAGCCCTGGGGAAAATGAGGAAATGTTTTAGTGTGTGTGAGGCGTTTAATACTTTGTTTTGCTCTGATTTATCTTTCAAAGAGCTGTGGAGGCCTGCCTAAAAAACTAGAATACACTCCCTGTGAGCTTATATTACCTTTGTTTAAAATAGTCAGACTTCTACTGCTGAAACTCAGGAATTCATGGACAGAATGACTAGAACAGCAAATACGACTTTAAAAAGGTTATTGGATAAACTGGTATAAGCCCAGCTGCTGTGGATAAATTGATTTTGCTGTTGCTTTAAATCTATGATGTGTTGGTATTTTGGCAGAGTAAGAAAAACAAGGATATTAGAAAGTAATTTACTGCACTGGGATTAGTAAAGAGTGTTCTGTTTCTATGACTGGGGCAGAACAGGATGGTTTAGATGTGTCTGATAAACAGGACGAGGTCTAGTCTGACAGCTGGCAACAATAGCTTTTGCTCAAAGTCAGGTGTACTAAATTAGCAAATCTATTACAAGGATACAGGAGAAATCTCACAGAAGACAGCCTTGTAGGCAGAAGTGTTGCCAAATGGGAAATGATTCATCGTCTCTGAATGGGATGAGCACTGAGCAGAAGCAGTTTAAACCTCAGACTGCTTTGGCTCATAAACCACCAAATATGCGATTAACACTTTATCTTCTCCAATCCTGTGCTTTTTATTGTCTCCTGAACAGCAGTCTATATTTAGGATCAAAATCTATGAGGCTTGGTTGGTTGTTCTAATTTCTCCTTCGTAAGTTTGAATGTGTTCAGGTACTTTTTTGACTTCTAGCTAAATCATAAAATGTTTGCATGCATCCGAAAAGCACTCCCATCTTGTGACCCTTTGGCAATATCACCTTTTAGTGAGGACTGTTACGTGTCTGGAATGCAAGCATGACATGAGTGATGCTGGCAGAACTTGGTGAACTGACTTAGTATAGTTTATTTGCTTATATTTGGTGAAAAAACATTATTAGCTGGAGATGTAGTTTAATGTAGCGTGCCAGTTCCAAGCAGTCACTGCATTTTGATTTTTAGTGTTTTAAAAACTTGTATCTATTTAACGTTGACCATGCCATTTGTAGTCTACAATGCACAAAGATAAACAGGAAATATATTTGTGAATTCTTAAAGTTAGTTAATAATTAATGCAGAAAGGAGGTACAGTTTACAAAGCTAGTTGAAGGAATGTAAAGGGGGGAAAAGGCTTGTGCCCTCTTTCTTCCTTCATTGTTCATATGATCAGAGCTTTAGCGTGTCTCTGGTCTTGTTTTATTTAATATAAATTGTCGTATTGCCTCTAAGATACATAGATGATAGAGAAACAAAAGGAATGAGGTCATTGGAAGGTGTTTAGTATTAAATAATTGAGATGTAAGAAGATAGTTGTGAGAAGAAAAATTATTTTACTTGGTAATTAATATATTGTTTAGCAAATAATGATTTTTGGGGGGAGCTGGGATAGCACTTAATTAACAGTTGAGATATCCAAGGAGCAGTGTGCCTAGGAAATGAATGTAAAGATTCCTCTGGAAAACTGGGTCTGGCATCCTTGCTCTTACCTTGCATGTGCAACCATATAAGAAATGGTAGAAATCAGGAGAAGGGATATTTGGTATAATGCTTTGTGAGTGGAACTGCAAGAGGCTGAGTGTTTCTAGAGTGAAAGGCACCAGAGTAAATGAGGGGTTTCCATTTCTGGGTCCCTTTTGTGCCCACTCAGACTTTCTGAAGCTCATAACTGGTGTTTGAGATCAATGGAAATACTTGCATGCTCATTACGCTTGAAAAGCTGTTCTGCCTTTGGAGATGCCTAGTAATAATATATCCTCTAACTTCTTGGAGATACCTTCCTGGATTTTTACTCATTTGCTATACTGCTAGGAGTGTTGATTCACAGTGTTACACTTTTTACATTAATGAATCAGCTTTATACTCCTTCTTTCAGTCTCACCTGCTTCCCATTATCTTTCTTAGTCTTCACTCTCTATTGCTTATTATCTTCTGCCATGTGCTCCTCTTTCTCAAAAAAAAATCTTGTCTTTTCACCACTTGAACACTGCATCTTCCCAAAAGAATTCTGAAGTTGTAATTTAAATTGCATGGTAAGCTTTTTTGGGCAAGATTCTTTATTTTCACGTATTGGCGAGCTATTTCATCTGAATTGCTTGGTGGTCTGTTTCTTCAAAATCCCTTTTATATTATTTCTTACAGTAGTATATAAATGGTAGTGATTTGACTAATTTAGGCAACTTGTGTAAAAACAAAGCAAAACAAGAAAAATGGGGCTTTAATATAAGTTGCTTTATTTTTGTTGAAAAAAATAGGATTGCCCATCCAGTTAGCTCATCTCTAACAGCAGCAGCTTCTTAAAAACTGTTTGGATTTGATCTGTAGAACACATCTGTTTACACAGAGAAACTAAACTGAATCTGTTCATATTAAAGGACTGCAATAACTTAACTAAATCAGTTTATAAATTGTATAGTCTATTGATATAATTATCTTCTGGAGATGAGGCTTCATGTTTATCTAATGGGGGAGAAGACTGCACTGAGGTATATGAGAATTTTAATAATGTATGAATGGTGACGTCTTGGTTTTTCGTATGTACTTTCTTTAAGCAGCTGGCGTTTTCCCCACTTATACGGTATTACGCCTCTGCAGGTAGAGACAGAATTATGTAATCAGAGACATAAGCTTAGTAATAGGTAAAGGTGTCTACATAGTCCACACATCTTTCTGCTGACCCTGTTTTTTTTGGCAGAAGCCAAACTGTCAAGTTCCAGAGAGAGACAGTTTCCAGAGTTGAAGGCACTCCACTAAAACCAGTTTTCCCAAAAAAAGTAAATATAGGGACATTGTGCTTAAATATTTCAACTGCATTAAAGGAGGAAGAGGCAAGATCCACATATTATCAAGGAGACAGATCAGAATCCATGTCTGAAGTTGTGGATATTGATGATAATGCAGGAGGATGTAAAGAGTGCGTCACTTATCTGTATTCCCCCATATAACAGGATTTCAGTATATCAGGTGTAGTAGTAAAACAAAATTCTGCTGAACTAGGAGTTTAGACTAAGGCGGATGCTTAATTAGTGATTTTTGCTAATGATAGTATCGAAATCACGATCCTCCTGAACTCTTTTATGTTAAGGTTTGTTTATTAGGGAATGATTTAAAAAAAAATCACTCAACTATTTTAAGTTATATATTTGAAATGCTAGAATTTCCTTTTTTTTCCCCCCTAACGGAAGTTGTCACCTTAGCTGTTATCATGTTTTAGGAATTGTTTCTTATATAGCAGCTGACAATCCTTTTGTTAGTGATAGTTGATAAAATTAATATTTACAGCATTTTGCTGAAGAGTGGCATGAGAATTACTCACGAAGGGTAAATGATGTGCATGCTTTTGGTGTCTTCCTTTTTTTCCTTGGTGGTTCTTTTCCTTTCGCCTCTTCCCAGAAAAGCCCCAGCAGTAGCAGTGTCCCCCTAGGATCATGTCTGTAGCGGAGACGGAATTTTGAGACTTCCTGTTTAAATCAAATGTGTGACTGTGTCCCGACAGAGATGGCAGCGGTCCTGCAGTCTGGGAAGTTGCTGGTATCTACAATTCCTGATACCCAGGAGTCTGGGTTAGTGGCAGGTGCCTCTTGTCTGAAGCCCTTTTTAAAATTCAGGGCATTTTTGTCTGGTTGGTAATTAGATCATGAATTTCTTTTGTTGTTGCCTCTACTACAGATCATTCAGAGGGTGGAGAGTTTTCCTGCAGTGAAACAAATGCGAGGGCTCTGCTTCTTGTTAGCATGTTTTTCCCCCAGCACGTTTTCAGAGGTGCATGAAATACATCAGACAGAACAGAGCTATAATTTGTTTCTCGTGTTAGCTTCCCCCCACCCCACCCCTGTTCCTATCAAAACAAGCTGAGAAATAAATGGGTAAATTTCCATGTTGCCTTTTTTATTTACCCATCCTCAGAGGAAGAATTCTGTGCTCTCTTAAGTATTTTGCAGGTTGATAATTTTGGACTAATCACTTCTGTCTAAACTGGGTCTTGGTTAAAAAATAGCTGCTGGGATTTCAAACAAGGCTTTAAGGATTGATGTAAGATTTTAGCACAATGATTCTTAAGAGTTTGAGATAAAAGTACCCCCTTTTCTTTGCCTGAGCTGTTAAATACTATGTTATTTCTCTATTTCTAGGATAATTGAGTTAATGCTTGTAATAGTTTACTTCACTGACACTTGCATATAACAACCACCTCTGCAGGTTTGAGATTAGTTAATCTTGGTAATGTTACTTTAAATTAAGAGGTTTTTTTTAATGGGAATTATGTTTTTAATACTGCAGGAAGATAAAACAATTAAAAAAAGATAGAGAGGATCATACAGCAAATATAACAGCAAAGCTGGTGGGTTCATTTATCTTTAATGGATTTCTGTTTCCCACCCTGATTTTGTGGGAATACAATTTTATACTTGCTACAAATGTGAGAAACAGAAGACATAACTTGGAAATTGGTCTGAAAATTGATCTCTGATTGCTTTTTTTTTTTTTTTGAAGTATTCTAATCGCTGTTAATTTAAAGCTATGTTGTTTCCCCCTTCTCCCCCCCGCCCCCCTCCAACTGACCAGCATAGTATTCAGTCTTTGTAAGCGGTGTATTTATGATGACTTGATGGTACAGTAGTGGCTTTTCAGATGTCGAAAAATGAACAAGATGTGAGAGTTAGGCCATTTTGGAGTCGGGTGGAGAAGTGAAGTGGAATTTCTAGTATATGAAAGTCATGCATTAGAAACATCCTGGCTGGTCTGAGAGGCTCCATCCATGCTAAACCAGGAAATGCAAATATTCGCAATAGCCTTTGTTTTCTTAAAGTTTCCCATGTGTTACTTCTTCTTTCTCACTGTTTGAGGCTGTGACTGAAGCCCTAGCTTACACGGAGCCCTGATGGGGATGGTTTAATCCTGTATCATTCAAATTTAATTTGCATATTTGATATATAGCTAAAAAAAAGGCAAAACAAAAACAGCTTAAGGTTTTGCATCTACATATTCAGTTTCACTGGTTCAAACATGAATCTCCGTAAAAGAGACTTGTAAACCTTCATGGTAAGATTTGAAATGCTCGCGGAGGGTTGCTACCTTCATTGCAAAAGTGGCAGCATAATTTCTTTCCTTTACCTCTTGACAGGCGTATCAAATAAACTGGACACATGAATAGAGGTGGTGACGTGTGTGGCAGTAAGCCCATCACTGAATGAATCTAGGAAACGTGAATGCATTAGTTGCTTGAAGGAAGAATTCAATGGTGGGGGGGGTGTTGTGTTTTGTTTTACTTTTGGCTTGGAGTGGAATAAGGGAGGAGAAGTGGAAAAGGAAGCCTTTTGTTTACAGTAAAACAATACTGTGAAGTAGACATCACGATGTTAAAACAGGAGTCTAAACATGGCAAATCTAGGCAGACTCCATCTGGCCATGTCCACAAGTCATTCAGACATCCCCAGCACAGACTGCTGGAGTCTTGAGTGGCTGTCATGTCGTCCTCCCCTTACGGGAATTTAAAATAGCCTGGGAGACTCTGTCCCAGAATTTTATTATTGCATGAGATGAATGATTTATTGGCTTAACTGTTTATATTCGGTGATGCAATGCATCTTTATTAATGTTTCTTCCATGATAAATGCGTGATGTTTTCATTTTGAATTTTAATCTCCATGAGTTATATTACATGCAAGTAATATGGGTCTAGAATTCTAAATCCAGTCAAAACACAACCTACTCTTATAGGCAGAATTTAATTCAGTGAATCTGTTGGAAAGAAAAATGTACTGTTACTGTGTTAGTTTCTGGCATATTTTGCAGTGATTTGAAGTATATTGCATTATTAGGACATTTTTCACTTCTGGATAATCCATAGTGCTGTTTGGTGTTTGAATGCAGGTTACTGTGGTTTTGTTTGTTTAGTCCCAGAGGAATAATTCTGATTTGTTGAGACACAGATTTCTAACTGACAGTGCTTATAAGCAGGTGCGTGTGATCCTTTGAAATGGGTTTCATTTTACATGCACTCTATTAAGGATTTAGCATCTGGCTTGTGTTGGAGTTGAACTTGCAGAAATGTGTTTATGGGACAATTTAGAATTTTAACAATTATTAAAGGAAATTCTTGTTAAAAGTGCTTTTCTAATGCTAAGGTTATCCTAATACATATTTTAAAAGAGTTTACTTTAAAGCTGTCTACCTTGTGTTTGGTTATCAGCCTAGCAATAGTGCTTTTATGTGTCACTTGAAACTAGTGTTGAATAGGTTTTTTTCAACCTGACAGGTTAGTATTTAATAGCACTTTAAAAATTCATTAGTACTTCTGAATCATTCTAATGCATATTCCTACTAAGACAGTTAGAATTGGTCCATGATTCTAAATTTGTATTAGATTTAAACTAGGTTTATAGTTCTGAAGGAGAATTGGAAATCAGTTTCCTACGAGTATGAACAGTAAGTGTATGTGGTAAGAGTACGGGCAGATAGCTGTGCCTGTTGAAGAAGTTCCAAGTTGTTCCATCCCTTCCAAGTTGTCCTGGCTCCCATAGCTCTGGGGGCAGAAGGGATCACGTTATATATTTCCTAATTCACATCAGAAAAAGGTATCTAGATGAAACAGCTAGTGATGGTGGTGGGAGGTTTACCTGGCTGCTCCAGAAGGCAGTACTGACACTGTGCTTTCCTGCTGCAAAACCATGGATCTAGTGGATGGTGGAGAGTGTTTACGTTTGATCTAATCCAGCAGAGTATGTCTGAAATCAGCATCAGCTTGTCCGGCGTCCTTGGGTGAACTGGGCTTCCCTGTGCGTGTCATATGGCACCTTCATCTCTCAGCCTGTGCTGCCTCTATACTGCTTCCAGAAAAAGAGGCATTGGGGTAACTAGTGACCCGTTCAGCTCGCTCACGTCTTCAGGGGATGGTATTTAGAGATTTAATTTGGGTAGCACTGAATTTCAGATAAAGTATTGAGGAAAAGAATTAAACCTTTTTAAGAAAGGCATGCCAGCCTCTGTGTTTGTACATGTTTTGTATTAACTCTAGTTTAGAGCTCGTTAGGTTATTCTAAATTTCTAGTGCTTTGTGAGACTCGGAAAGAGCAGCTGTCAGTAAGTAAAATAGAGCAGCCTGAAAGCAGTTGTGTGTATACTTGCAAGAGAAATGCTTTTTTCAGTGTTTTGATTCTGTGCTTCTGACTGTGCTTTGGGAAATAGAAAATATCACTCAATCCGAATGTTTAAGGTTAAGACTGTGTCTCTAAAAACCTGAACGGTGTTAGGTTGTTATTTTGGTATCCTGATGGCAAAAATCTGCTTTTTAAAAATTTTTTTTTTCTTTTTTTTTAAATAAATGTCTAGAACTGCAAAACAGAGACAGGAGGGAAAACTAGCGGTCTGCATTAAAATGAAAATATTGGGGGGGGTGTATTTTGGTTTTAGAGCTGAAAAACTCACTGGCAGGGAGTGTACTTTTACAGTGCATCTGCAAGTTGTCCTCAGAAAGGTAGTCTGGCTAATCCTCCCTCCTTCGCAGCCATGTGCTTCTGCCACTTCCTTTGCATTAGATCTAAGGATGGCGTGACTGCAGCTCTTGGAGCCAATGGCAAACTAATCCATCTCCCCAGAAGGTTAATTTTCTGTTAAGCCAGTTCAGCTTCCTGATCTACCTTGCATCCATATGATTGCTAGACCTGATTTGAGAGAGGAACAGCTGCAGCCCTCTTTATTGTGAGGTGCAACGTGAAACCCTCCAGCTCCTGTTGAGCAGTGATCATGGTTAGAATAATGGTCAGCTGCTGCATTCTTACCCATTTCACGTTTCAATACCTTCTTTACTCAAAACCCCTGTGCACCTGTAAAGCATATATTTGTTACGTTTACCTATCTTTATGTGTCCCTTCTTGACAATAATCGATTGCAATCTTCTAAAATGCGTGAATTTCATTAACTGAAAGTACATTCTTAGTTTGTGATCATGTTCTGTCACTTAGTTTGTTCATCTGCAGAAAAAACACCTTTCAAAGGAAATGAAAATTGAAAGGAAATTAAAAAAAAAAATCCTCAGAGAGATTAATTGTAAAATAAAATTTAATGTGAGTAGTTGGGATAAACAATTTTATTTCAAAACCTTACTTGAGAAAGTTTATTACCTCAACAGCTGTATTTGAAAATGTGTATGGTGTTATTTACAGCCCTTTGTTCAAAGAATAGTTGAAGACCTCCTGTTTTATATCTTCCCATGTGGGAATTTAGGCAGGTCCAAGGAGGGAATGCAAGCAGAAAAATATAAGTTTCTCGGTAGCGTGCCAACAATGGAAGAAAACAGTAGGACTTTGTTAGAAAAGTTTAAAGTATTGAGCTATCCTGCTGGAACCTGTGCACGGTGTGCTGTTTACCCGTCGTTTTTCTAGAGGAAAAGAAAAAATTTACAAAGAGTTTGATACAACGTGGAGAAAAGTACATCACGTCAGCCGTGGGTTCGAACACCCCAAACAATTTCTGGGTCCCAGGGGCAGCGACCCGAAGGCGAGGAGGGGTGTGTGTGCCCGCGTTCATTTGTCTCCCTCCCTCTCCCTCCCCCAAGCAGGCTCATTCCAATCAGCAGTGTAATTGGAATGCAACCACAGTCTGGAGGAGGAAGGGGAATTTTTGGCAAGGAGAGGCTGAGCAGTTGGGAGCTTTATTCAGATTAAAGCATAGACGACCATTCATTATCAGTACAACACACATTAGCAACAGCATAGCATTGTGTTTCTACAGCTGGGACTTATTTTAGTGATTGTATTGCACTGCGTATTACATGCAAACAACTGGGATCTGATCACAAAAAGCAATGCTAATGGCTTTCATTAAAAGATGGTGTTTCTGTAGAGGGAAGAAAGACTTGTCTTCAGAATGAACTATTGTGGTAAAAATTGATAGGCAGCCTGTCCTTCTCCGCGTTATCCCATGTGTTACATATGTTCTGGAACAAGCACTTTTTCTGGGAGAAAAACCCTTGGGGAAAGAAAAAAAACCCAACAGGAATTATGATGTTAGAACTGCTGGTTGGATTCAGAAGGCTGAACTAGTTTTTCTATGGTGATGACACGTGAAAAGCCAGAAGATTAGTAAACATAATCTTAGCTTTGGACCCAGTCCTTTCCTTCCCCCTCTAAACTCTGGGCTGTCTGTTGACACAGTGTTGGTTGCTTACGGGTGTCTGACATGAGATGGGGGGTTGTTTTCTTACTAAGTCACCTACTGAGTTTTAAACCTGGTGATTATGTGTTTCCTTCTGCTTCTTCAGCTGGTATGCTTGCTTCCGTGGATTCGTGATTACTTCTTATTTTCTTACCTGTCTTCCTGTATCCAATACTATCACTGATGGTATTGATGTCTTTCCAATATACACATTTTAAAATTATTTACTTAAGAAGATAGCTTAGGAAAGATTCATTTTTAATACATAAATTTTTAAACCAATATATTTGTATTGTGATCATCTACAGCTGTAGCCCTGAGCTACTAGTACCTCATGTTGCTGGGTACAAACACATGTAAACCTTGTAATTTGTCATAAATCAAGAGACACATTATAACAGATAGATGAGAGTGTACAAACATACAGGTAATGTAACACTACAACGTACCTGTGAAGTAAAGTAGTAGTATTCCCATTTTGCAGGTGTGAAAGAATGTGGTGAACAAATTGGCTATAAACAGTTTGATATGAGGGTTGAATACAAGATCACTGCCCTTAAATGCCCAAGTTCCTTAAATTCAGATAACATTTTCTTTCTTAATGTTGCCTTCCTCAGCACTCATTCTAAGTCTGTTATCCAACCATTGGAGGTGAATAGGATCATTGAAGACTCTTAGATCATATCTAAGATGTGGTGAAATCTCGTAGATCTTTATCACTTTTTACTTGCTTTCATTGCAAGCTTACTATTCTTCATTGCATACTTACTATTCTGAGATAAACATACTTTTTATACTTACATAAGATAGTGGTAATGTATAACATAGGATACCTTCCATAACAACAATTTGATGTCATAAAAAGTTTGATTTTTCTGTAAAAGTGAGTCCAAAGTAAAAAGCAGTTGTAACGAGTTCTTCAGTAGCTAGCAAAAAGAGTAAGAAGAGTTCAGAAAATGAGAAAAATATTTATCTTCCTATAAAATTCCCATTTCCAATAACCATAGTTCCTTTCAATTTTTTGGTGGGTTCCACCAATTGTTTCATCCCCCTCTATAATTGCATGTAAATTTTAATAGCTGACACATAAATTAGATTACAGGAGTTTGGGGATATTAAATATTTTGCATTTACTTGCAATAGTTAAATCATTTTTCAGTAAACCATTCTTTGTCGGTCACTGGAGTAATAAATCAGAAAAAGGAAATTGGCAAACGTGATTCACTTAATTCCTATTTTTGAGTATTTGAGAACTATGTGTAGCGAAGCAGTCGTGGAAGGAGACTAGGTAGCTTATAATATTATGCTCTTTTCGTGTTTCTGTGGACTGACCTGGGTAGCATATGTTAGAATGAGATCATAAGGCACAATAAAAAAATATTTAATGAACATATAGTATGTAAAACTGATGTGCATGTTTGTCTTGGCACGTATATATTGTTCCTTCATATTGGAATATTAACGTTTTCTTTTCTGTAGACTACCCAGGAAGTCTGTAATAAATACAAAACATAGCTATCCACTGACTCATTGATACTTTGTAATAAATACTTTATCTACATATGTGTACTAGAAGCCATGAATGTCTTTTGATGATGCACTTACGGTGCAATGCTCCCCCCCGCCTTTTTTTTTTTTCCAAATCAATGTCAATATATACAGGCATTGGTTTGTGTTTTAGTTTCTGAAAACCTTCAGTTAGCTTAACTTTTTTTGTTTGAAAATAATTTTAATAAAAAATGTTTTAAAACAAGCACGTACACATAACCTTCTTCAGTGGCCTTGTGCCACCTCTAGAGGATCTATTAATGGTGCAACTGCGTAGATCTGTTGACAGTGTGGGTTTGGGTCCAGAACCATCACATTTTAGCTGGGCTTTGTCATGAAAAGTAAATCTCACCACTGTTCTTCATGGTTTTTGAATCTTTGGCTCAAATTTGACATAGGATAGAGGTCTCAAAGATAATTAAGTCCCATGAGTTTTATGAGAATCCTTGCCTGGATAAAGAGGAGACCCTAGCAGTGACCTGAAATGAGGGGAAAGAGCTGCAGCGAGAGATCCCGTGTTGCGAGACCACTGGAGAGTCTGCGTGGGAGAGTCTGTCTAAATGCCCTACCGGTGGGAAAAGCCTCAGCTATGGCTTTCAGTCAACCATAAAACATAAATCCATAGGAAACCAAACTTCCTTAGTTTTTATTCTCGAGGAACTATTAATCAGTTGGTTATCAGAATATTCAGAATAGGTTTTAATACGGTGTTGAAACTGTTAGAAAAGTGGAGCGTAAACTCTGGTACTTTTCCCACCAGTGGAAAAAGTTTTGTCCAAAAAAGGTCCTGAGATAGATTAGAGCTCTGTGCGTGGAAGAAGATTGTTTCACTTAGAATTAAGCTGATGCTCCTGGGACCTTGGCTTTTTCACCTAGAAATACCTGGCAGAGAGGGTGGTGTTAATGGAAGATTTTTCAGCATCTCTCCTGTTTTGTTAACCTGACAAAGCCAGAATGGGTTGACATCTGACTTTCCTTAAATGTGGTTATTAGAGAGGGAAATCTTGAGCCAAAAATATTAGTTTGTTCACTCATGGCTGATTGTTGGGGAGACAGTTATTAATCTATACGTTGTGTGTGTGCCCAATTTTATAAAAATGAGACTTTGGTTAAATTGCACTGGCAGACCTGCTTAATATTTTGAAAATAAGTGGTTATAATTAGTTAAGCTTGCAACTTCTCTCTCAAAAGATTAGTCAAACCTCTTTTATTTTGGACATTATGCAATTTCAGGAACATATTGTATGGCTCACTGTGCTATAGATGAATTTTGACTTAACTTTGGATTTAAAGCCTTCAGCTTCACTTGACACTTCCTGTTTCTTGTAATGGGTGAAATTGTGCAAATAATTACGTCTTTTTGAGATATTTAAAAAAGTGGCCATCTATATAAGCATCTATTTTACTTGAGGATTTTCACCACTAGATGAAAGATGGCTGGTGAGCAGTAACCCCTCTCAGTTCTTGGACGAGTGGTCTCTGTTGACAACTCAGGCTGAGGATATCCTTGGTGTAATAAAATCTTAAGGAACTGCAGAAGCATTTTTCTAAGTCTGTCTTATTATCTGTTTCTTTAAATGTCTTAATTTGTTATTAATTGTATGGGTAGAGTAGATTTTAAATTGCTGGGCACATGGAAGTCTTTAGCAACTGTGGATTTTTGTTACACCATCCTAAGGACTTTCTTTGAATGTTTTGTGGCACAGACGGTGATGTGAGAGTCTGTTTCCTATACATGCTTGAACTCCAGGTATCAGAAATACCTAAAACATTTGGCTCTCTACTGGTATTTTACTACTGTTGACTGTTTACAGTGGGATTATTGGGTGAAAATCCCTTATAGAGCTCTGCTTTAGGATTACTATTATGCCTTTGAACGGAGAGAAGTAATTTTTCTACCTTTATCATCTTTTAAAAAGAACAACTAATAACAGCTTGGAACCAGGCAAATTTTTTTCAGGTTAACAGTGTTGTTATTAGCACCCCCTTGCAACAAACTAATATGCTTTGCTGGATATATACCTTTCCTGTGGTGTATGTCAGTGTGCAGGGGATTGTTTTATGACTACCTGTAGTCTTTAATAGGTGTCCCCTTATGTTTTACGGCGGACCAAAACTCGTTAGACCTGAGTAGAGTTTTAGCTAGATTTTATAGTACTGAATTCCCATGGAAAGCAGTTTCACTAAAATCAACATTTTTATGAACATAAAAATTGGGAAAACATTAATTCCATTGATTTATAATAATATGTAACTTGGATGGTGCTAGCATGCAGAACTATTCAGGGTGGAGCTTCTCTGCCCTGACCGTGGAAATCTCCCTGAGAGTGCTCATGGACTACCTCCGCTTACTTTTATTTGGGCAGATATTGTAAAAGAAACTGGAGAATCGGTAGCCCTGCAGGATCAGTTTGAGGATATTCTATGGGGGAAAGCGTGACCAATTTTGTTTGGTTTTAGGTAACGTCTGTGGGATGCGATTATTGGATGCACTTTGTATTTCCTGGTAGTAATAAATATTGGCGATCTCATAGAAAAAATAGCCAAGGGAATCATATACTGAGGAGTCTTCTGCAGCACTGATTCTAGCCAAATACCTCTTCCGTGCTCCTCTTTTTTTCTTTTTTGTACTAGCTGTGGGAATTCATGCTTTCACTCAATATCCAAAAATCCTTTTGTGTTATCAGTAAATATTTTAATGTTTCACAGGGGAATCTAATATTTCCTGCTTACTAAAACTGTGATAATAGATAAGCATACGTAGTTGAACAGTGGTGCATTTTGTGAGAAGTCTTCTGTGTGTACCTTGGCATCTTTATATGAAAGTTGTCCCCTTTGACCTTTATTTATTTATTTTGTTTACTCTATTCTCATATGAGATTGTTTTCCCCATGGTATTTTTAGTTGACAAATGCAAATGTTCCTCCCTTTTAATTTAAACAAAAAAGCCTGAAACAATTATCAGCTTCTACAAATAAAACATATCTTTGGAGCCATCTAAACTCTGGCATTAGAAGTTAGTCTACTCTACCCACATGTTTTTCAGGTAAAAACTCTTATTTTGTTTTCACGCAGGATAACAGAAAAGCCTGACTAATTAGGCTGACTAATGCACTATTTTTTATGGTCAAGGAAGCTTTTGCTGGTCTGTAGAACTGAACATAAGACCCTGCTTGTGAAATACCACAAATTTTACTGGCACAATTGTTTGTTCCACTGTATGGTGAGCTAGTTAGAAATGGTCCAGTTCCCTCACTAGGTAAACACAGAGTTGGCAAAACCACTGACGGGGGGGGG
>NW_009210054.1:27724-34083 GCF_000690835.1 Fulmarus glacialis
GGGGGGGGGGGGAAACGCATGTGAAACTATGGCCTGAGGAAATCACTACCATATCACTTCCACTATAATCTACCTAAAGGTAAATTGCCAAAAGATGACACTTCTGGCTCAGCTTTCAGGAATTATTTTACATGACAGTATAAATGATGTAGGAGCACAATTCATTTATGTTCATTCGTTTTATTTTGAGCAGGACTTTCTGGAATGCTGGAAAGGTAAAATAACTTTTTTTTTTAAAAATTTGGGAATTAGTAACTTAATTTCTTATTTCTGTTTTTCTTACAGTACTGTGTGCAAAAAACTTGGTGAAAAAGGATTTTTTCCGTAAGTAGCTGTTAAAGTTTTATATGTTTGTAGATGAGATAAATATTATGCAGGTTCTATACATCAGTGTTTGCACATGATCGTTGTGTTATGATATTAGCATTAAGTCGGCTGGGGGCTTTGATGTTTTCACACCGTTTTATTTCAGGGCTTCTAATTTTTTCTTAGGAGACACTCGTCACAGATTCATAATAATTAAAACACTGACACACTCTCTCCGTTTTTGATGGGAGTGGGGAACAAATTTACTCTCTCAGGCAAATTACATGTTTTTCAGTTAGTGCCACATATTTATTAAAATGTTTTTCATATAGGAACTATTTGTCCAGCAGACAGATGTACATCCTAATTATTAATTATCATATCATAATACTTACCTACTCTGAAATTATATTTTAATTAATTTTAATGATGTTTTGAAAGAAGTGCTAAGAGGTGGATGAAGGAGGCAGAAAGGAATGTTATTGGCTGTGTAGGCATGCACGCACAGATCACCTGCCTGCCGCCTCCCAGTTGGGAGTAGAAAAAATTCAAAAGATCAGACCTGAACTTTGAAAAGAACTTGAAGAAGGGATGATACAGAATTATATTGTAATTTGTGATACTTCTAAAACTTGCTTTATATCTGGATTTTTGTATTGATTGCAAGTTTTCAGGTGTTTAACAGTTTAATAATGCCTAAAAAAACCCTCAAGATTTGAAATCTGTGAAGCACAAATCTCACAAGGTCTGTTCCTCCCCTTCCCCACGTGCTTTGCCTTTATCCCCACGTGCTTTGTCTGACACTTGTCTTGAACCACTCTGCTGCTTGACTGGCTCTGTCGTGAGTCACCTGAGGAAGCGGAACGGGTACAAAACTTGCGCTACAGAAAACGTGAATAATGTTTCACCGCCTTAGTTCCTTCAGCTGACTCACTGGGCACTCAGATGAGGGGAGGAATTAGTATGAGGGGAAAAAGGGACCGGACCGCGTGACTTAGGGGCGTTAGTGGTGGGACCATCCCTTTTGGTGTCAGTTAATAGGTTGGTTAGAATAGCAGTTGCAATAGAGCTAATTGTAGGCTGCTCTGGTCCTGCTTCTTTCCCGTCCTCAGCTATGTAGCACGGCATGATCTTTGCACTGATTTTTGTGGATCAGCTGCACCTTCAGTGTTCAGTGTTTCCAAGGCACTAAGCCTGCAGAAAATGAAGTAGAAAGCTAGCAGAAAACAAAGTGGGACCTCAAAAGCAAGAATAACCTGTTATAGGTGATTTCCTGTAATACCAATAACAACCAAAATTGTGATTGTATAGTCTTAAAAATAGGAAGAATGCAAGTCTGTTTTCTCTGCCTTTTGCTGAATTCCTTGTATACTGAGAATTTACTCAGTCCTGAATTAGGAAGATTAAGGTGTTCAGATTTTTTTTCCCCCAGTGTCTTTGACTTGCACAACTTTTTCTTCGTCTGTATCAGTGAAATAAATTGCCATTTCCTGTGCTTAATATGTCATGTTATTCCCATTCATTAAATACGGCTCTCATTTATGAATAAAAGGCAACTTCAAATAAAATATTAAAAAAAAAAAAATTGTGCAATGATACAAGACTTTATCTTTAAAGATACAAGATAAAGAACTGATCTATTTGCTAGGTTTTTTTTCTTTTCCTCCTCTTAGGACTTCCTGATCCATTTGCTAAAGTTGTGGTGGACGGATCTGGCCAATGCCATTCTACAGATACTGTGAAGAATACACTTGATCCAAAATGGAATCAGCATTATGACCTGTAGGTGGTAACAGTGATAACCAAAGGTTTGAAGTGAAATCCTCTAAAGTACACAGAAATTGTCAGATGTTCATAATACTGTCCTATTTACAGCTTGGAAAATATCCCAGAGTTTATTAGTTTGAGTAAAAAATACATGTGTCAAAATACCACTTTCTCATTTCTCTCAAAATCTAAACACTACACTTGGTTTTCTAGTGATGTCTGCAGCATGCTTTACATGTTCTATAGCATTATTTATTGTAATGTTTCCATGTTAACAGTTCTGTAAAATGAACCAAATGATTGACAATATTTCCCTCAAACTGTTCTTCTCTTCATGCTATTTTTGTCTGTTGCAGTGCTACAGTGGCTTTTCTTCTGTGTGCCTCTTGTTCTGTTTTCTCTCCTTTATGTCATTTTCTGTCCCAAATGTTCTTTTCACTGTAAAATATTATGTTGTTATCATCACTGGATCATCTTTCAGTGCTTTTGAGCAATATAATCGGTATGGCAAGTATATGTCATGTTTTTCCTCTGTCTTTCTAAAGCATAGAATATTCTGTATAATATAAGTTATTAAAGCTTTTCTTTTTTATATAGGTTTCTTTGTGTTTGTGCATGCTTTATTTTTCCTGTCTTTTATCCTTTTATTCTTTATCTTTTTTCTTGGGATAGAAGATGAAGAAGAGAAGTGAACAGTTTTGCCTCATTGTATTCTCCTTTCTTTCTAAGACATTGTTCTGATCTCTGTTTTTCCATGGCTCCTTTCCCTATCTATATTATCAGAAATTGTTTGAGCATATTTACGTTAGCTTTGGACATCACCAAACCTAGACCAAATCAAGTATTAGTACACAGAGAATTTCTTGTCCCTCTTTTTCCCAGTGAAGAAAAGCAGCTTGATAGGTCTTTCTCCAGAATGTGGAAGGCCTGGTTTAAAGTGGTGTCTTGACCTACTCTTTATTTGAATATCCAAGACTAAGTATGTGAAGTCATTGTTCATAATGTTTTAGTGCAGTATACAAAACATTTGCCTTACTGCTTAACAAAATATCATTGGCAATTTAGTGAAATAACAGCACTTTCACTGAGGAAAGCTATAATATTATAGTTTTATTATGCAAACTCAGTCCAAGCTTAGATTCTGCATATGAGACTGTAATTCATATTCATTAGAAAAATAGATGTAAAATAAGTTTAAGTTCATTGAGAAGGAATGGGTCTTTTTCATATTTAAAGACTTCTAAGTTAATTTGATTTTTTTAATGTTATTAAACCTATCAAAATGATGATTCGTGTAGAATGCAGATTGCAGACCTCTGCCCTTCTGTGCCCTCTCCAAGATTGACCATTTGTGAAGATCTAGCTTGAACATTTTTTTTTTTTTTCAACAGCAATTAACACTCCATGCAGTGTCCTAATGGTGAAATTCGAGAGTAGATTACACTGATCTTGCAGGTTGCAGCCACCAAAAATGGAAGGTCCCCTTTCTCTCCTGTTTTGACCCCTTTTTCCAATTTACTGCATGTGTTCATGCTGCTTCCCTTGCACTGGCACCATCTGGCTTCTGGGTACATGGATTCAATTCACTTAACCCGCAGGAAGGTAGCTGGACAGGGGGAAAAACGTGTGTAATTCCCTGCTGATTAAATGAGTTGCGCTGAGTCAGTAACGGTGTGCCTGCATTAGCGTGTTAGCTTGCATCAGGAGTGAGTTTTTGTGGTGAGTCTCTCCATCATCCCCTCTTGCTGTGTTTCAGCTTCCTTCGTGAAGCGGTCTTAGAGTACGTGAACCTGACTGCACTGGATGAAGCTGAACCACAAGGTGCATCCCCTGAGTACCACCGATGCTCTCCTGCTGCTGACAGGAATTGAAGTTGACAGGATAAGACTAGCGCGAAAGAAAAATCCCTGAAATGCGAGCATGGACTTTTATTGTTATTTAGTTAGGTGGGCCCATTAATGATCATTAATGCATAACTTTACAGGGATAAAAGGAGAGTAAGGTGGAAAGTGCTGCCAACATGATCTGAGTGTAAAGTCTTCCTATAACCTTTGTACAGCTAGGGAAGGGATATTTTTCAAAGAGGAATGGTGGGCTATCATTTGGCAGTTATCTGCTACTAAATTCTGTGTTGAAAACGTCAACAGTTCCCTGCGTCTTCCCCGGTATCTGCCAGTCGTGTCTTGGTGTTTGAAGTGCTGTGGTGACGATGTGAGTAAGCAGTTGACAGGAATGGGTTGTAAGGGATGCTAAATGCTCCATGGGCTAATGACTTGGAGACTCGATTCCCTTCTGGAGAAGCGAAGGAGCGGAGGACGTTGGAAATGAGAGAGTAATGGAGGGAAAAAAAAAAAAGTAAAATCTTTAGAAAAAATTCCTTTCTGGTTATAATTTTCAAGGAAGGATGAAGAGAAGGTATTTTTATGTTGTTTTATAGAATAAGTCATGCTTGTATCTGGATACTGTAGTTGTCTTAGCTTTGAAGCAAGACTGTGATTGCAGTCCACATCATATTATAAAAAGCAGAGATAGAAATGGGTTTCTGGCAGAATATTTTCCTTGGTCAGATTTGAGGCATCTCTTGTTGCATTGTCCTAAGGAATTTAGATCTGCGTGAAACAGTTTTTTGTGTGTCTGTGGTGTTTTGGTTTTTTTGGTTTTGTTTGTTTGTTTTTTGTTTTGGTTTTTTTGTGTGTGTGTGGTTTTTCTTGTTTGTTTGTTTTGGGGTTTTTTTGGGGTTTTGGTTTTTTTTTTTTTGCTTCTTTTTGGGGGAGAAAATACCTAAAAAACCCTAGGCTTTGTTTAATGAGGATATTATTTTCAATATAAATTACTCGTCCTGTAGGGAATACTACTTTGCTTGATTCTGGCAGTTGAATTCCCTGATGACAGAAGTATTCACAGCATTTCTAATCCAAAGAAGAATTTAGTGTTATGTCAGGCCTTGTAATTTGAAAATAATCCTCTCCCTCTCAAAATTATCTTCATAATCATTTAACCCCTTTTATCGTCTTGCCTGTTATTCCTTACTCTGTTGAAATTTATTTCCATTTATAAACATCAGTCACCTAGTCTTCAGTTCCTATTTAAAACAGCAGTAAAAGATTAGATCTCTTTGATACAACACTCACTGCCTGGCTTTTATCTTAAGGTAACTTTTAACTGTGATATACCTGGTATAAGGTCTCAGGTTTTCATCTGCACCAGATATTAAGATAATTACCTCTTACTTTTGGAAAAAAAAATAGAAAAGTAATAGGAATAGTAACCACCCTACTGCTAAGCGCCTGATGGCAAACTTCATAGATTACAGGACTTAATCGTTCTTCTCATCCTTTGAAAATAATAGGTTTTTTAAACTTCCTAATGTTTATCCTAACAACACACCATTGCATGGGAACGCTAGTCTCTGCCTTATGACGCTTCCACTCTTACAGGAAATGCTTTGCACACCAAGCATAACAGATGGAGTCTCGGTGGCAGCTTGCCTGCTCCTGCCACCACGCAGCGTAGGAGATCGACCGGAGGAAGGTGCAGTTATGTAGAATTTTTTACAAGAAAAATCCTGCTTTTTTTCCTACCATGAAGATTTGTGTTGGTTTTCAAATGACTGCAATAGGCTTATGTGCAGTAAAACTGTCTCTTGGCTGTGTTGGGTTGATTGAAGTGTCCCCAGCCTGGAATTTGTATAACAGGTTAACACTGCTGCTAATTAACAGACTCATGTATCATGTGATGGCATATGCAAATGGCACAGTAAGATGGATCTGTTGTGATGGATTTATGCAATAATGTCTGAATTAAGCTGCTAATTCCAAGGGAATTTTGTGGCTTGCTAAACTGATTCAGCATATGTCGTGGTTTAACCCCAGCCGGCAACTAAGCACCACACAGCTGCTCGCTCACTCCCCCCTGGTGGGGTGTGGGAGAGAGTTGTAAGAGTAAAAATGAGAAAACTCGTGGGTTGAGATAAAGACAGTTTAATAGGTAAAGCAGAAGACACGTGCGCAAGCAATGCAAAACAAGGAATTCATTCACTGCTTCCCATCGGCAGGCAGGTGTTCAGCCATCTCCAGGAACGCAGGGCTCCATCACGCATAACAGTGACTTGGGAAGACAAACGCCATCCCTCCGAATGTCCCTCCCTTTCTTCTTCTTCCCCCAGCTTTATATGCTGAGCATGACGTCATATGGTGTGGGATATCCCCTTGGTCAGTTGGGGTCAGCTGTCCCAGCCGTGTCCCCTCCCAACTTCTTGTGCACCCCCAGCCTCCTCGCTGGTGGGG